>NC_140969.1:102590494-102612994 GCF_056783735.1 Eptatretus burgeri
TTTCCATCGTGATGCTCAGAGAACTACCACGATCGATAGCAAAGGTACTGCTGATGACCAAGCTTTCGCTGAAACTGTCAAAGTAGTTGGTTATGATCGCTCAAAAGTTTGGAATTCGCTCGATGTTGAAGCAGTATACGCAGACAAGGGTGGATCTGTCATGTCCAGACGTGTCCTTGTTGAGAACGTCATCCAACATTTCGCTGAAGATATGTTGGCATTACATTCCCCTGGAGTGGCAACATTACTAGTGTTCAGGAAGCATGTTGCCACAAATCTTCGGCTTGTGGATGATGATCAGAATGGCGACATGGATGAATGTATCTGGAAAGTTGGCAAGCAGATCATGAAGGAGACCAAGGCAGCTAAGGATGACTTCAAATCCTACACTAAGCACATTGATCGAGAATCAGCCTCAGAGTGTATTAGTGAGACGTTGGTGAAACTACTATCAGCTATCAAGCCTACTTTCCACAATTCACTACAATCCATCATGGTGGGTAATATCGTGAGCTCAGTGGTAACGTCTCAACCGACACCATTACAGATAGCCATAGGTGTACTTCTTGGTGACCATAAGATGATCATCACAGAACTGTACAAGTATAATGTTTCTTGTTCCTCTGATGAGGTTTGACAATTCAGAAGGTCAGCAGGTGTTCAATCATCAAAAGCACAGCAGTTAGCTGGACTCAGAGATGCCAGACTGGGCGGACTTGTGCAAATCATCATTGATAACTTTGATGCTGTGATCAGTTCCCAAAACTGCCGCCTCGAATGTCATTACATGGCAATGCTGGCAGCTCAGTGGAAGACCGAACTTGACCACCTTGAAGGTTTGGATACATCGATCCCTCGCCTAACGAAAGAAGAAATGAAGCACCCTATCCCATGGGAGACACGAGTCGTTGAGTATACGGGACCGAAGAAACCTCCTATGCCATTTACTGCTGCAAACCGATTTGCCATGTCAGACGACTTTGTACAAGCCACAACAATCTCAATTGGCAGAGCCAAAGATTTAGACTTTAACTTCATCAAAGACGTGCTCTTTGAAGCAAACACTCCTGAGTACAACGGGTACAATACACGTCACTGCCGTGAGTCAGGAATGACCCCAGCACCCAAGACAGCTGTGGTATATCACCCGAGGATTCGAAGTCACCCGAGCATCCAACCAGGATATTCTCGTTCTCACCTGCGATCAGGCCATATATAAGATCGCCGTTGACATCACATTTCATCAACCAGATCTGCTCACCAACATGGTGGTGATTCTTGGTGGGATGCATTTCCTCATGGATTTCGTGGGTTGCGTTGGCACTCTCATGGCAGACAGCGGCCTGAAAGAGATTCTGATGACGTCCTTCGGCTCCGTCGATAAGATGTTGCAAGGAAAGAAATATCCACAGAATGTTCGGGCACTGAGATTGCTCACAGAGGAGCTGCTTCGACCAGTGTTTGTGAGGGAGAATCTACACCTGACCAGCATGGATGATTTGGAAAAACTACTTGATGAGATCGCCACTCAAAGTCGTACCACAAAGCTGTGGGTGTACAACGTCATCAAACCCACATTTCTAATGATGATGTTTTGTCGGGCGATGCATGAAGGCGACTGGCCACTCCACATCAAAACAGCAGAATCAATGCTGCCATACATGTTCGCAGCCCACAAGTACAACTATGCAAGGTATGGCCTCTACTACGTATGCTCCATGACTTGGTTGGGACCAGATATTCTGGCAAGTTCTGCAGAGGAGAGCAGTCACTACACCACACTGCTGGTGTCTACAACGGACAGTGGAGCGACATGTTTATTGAAACGAACTGGATGAGGAAGGGGCATGGGCCGGGTGGCATCATTGGCAACACAGAAAATCCTCAAACGATAGCGACATGGGTGTACAGTATGGATGCGACCATGACCCTGACTGGTGACCTTAAGAAGATGTCTGGAGCTGACGAGAAGGTACAGCTCAACCACAAGGAGGAATCTACCAGTCGCATTCGTCAAGATGGCAATGATCGTAAATCACTGAAGGCTACTCTAGAGTCATGCATTGACCCATTGGATCCAGCTACCCACGATGCAGGATGTCTGCTCAACATCTCAAATGGTCAACTAGCTCAACGGAATGTTAATGTTGACAAGGCAGTGGAGATTGGAGCTGATCAGCTGATCCAGTTCGAAGCATTATGGCCAGAGGGCTTTTACAGCTCACTCGCAAGACAGGTGACAACCTTCGCCGCAAAGAAGAAACGTCTAACAATCGATGATAATCCCGTCATGGATCAAGAGGCTATATACGCTCAGGTGATTGGCCTTCTCGTGAGCGAGCGCGATCTCGATCTGGAACAAGTCCTCTCCACAGAGCTAACTGCATATCCGCCCTCGATGTTTCAAGCTGATGGCCAGATGCGAGTGGCAACGGGAAAATCCACACTGAAAAAGAACCTCCAAGTCGAAGTTTCACAACGCCTTATCACAAGGCCAACATCTATGGTGATTGATGTTTCCGCTCTTTTGTGGACATTAGAATGGCCATCCCAAGGAACCATTGACACGTTCATTTCGGTGTTCAAGGTCTGGGTCAACGCGCGGCTGCTTGAAGCTGATGTCCACCTGTGTTTTGATCGTTATTATGACTACTCTACAAAAAGCAGCACCAGATCAGCTCGAGCCAGCGCTACCCGGGTCCATCAGCTCGAACGGAAAACTCCACTGCCGGCTCGGGACGCAGTACTCAAGAACTCAGCCAATAAAAAACAACTCAACACACTGATTTGCGAATCAATCCTGAGTAATAACAACTTCCTGCAGCATGCGACACAGGACCACCAGTTGGTGGTTACTGGGGAAAACGACACACCTACGCAGGTATCGAAGGGTCATAAGTCACCTCATCTAGACCTACCATCAACACAAGAAGAAGCTGACATCCTCCTGACACAACAGGCCATCCATTTGGCAAAATACCATCCAGAATCACGGGTGCGGGTGGTGTGTGATGACACGGATGTGTTCGCGTAACTTGTGTACTACTACTACTTGAGCGAGAAGCTCCAGTCTTCAATAACTATGCAGTCTCCAATCATTGGTCGGTCTTGCATTGACGTGAAGGAAACCGCTCTTAAACATTCAGCAATCGTACCCGAGCTCTTAGCTCTTCATGCTTTGACTGGTTGTGATTCAGTTGCTGCGACTTATGGAATTGGGAAAACAAAAGCAATCGCGGCCGCTCGAAAAGGCTACTCTCTGGATCAACTTGGTAAACCCTTGGCAAATATCGTTGAAGTCACCGAACAAGCAACAGCTTTCATGGGTGCGTGCTATGGCATTACAACTCCCACCTCTTCGATGACCAAGATCCGCCAGAAACTATGGGCACAGAAGACTGGAAAATCAACAGCAGCACCTAAGCTGTGTAGTTTGCCCCCAACTACAGAAGCGTTTGAGCAGAACGTTCGAAGAGCACACCATCAAGTCGCTCACTGGTACAGTGCCCTGAGTGGGGATCCACCAACTCTCGCTGCAGTGGAACACGGATGGGAAGCTGATGACACTAACAAGTGTCTCTTCCCTCGAAATATGGAGGACGGGGTACCCTATGTCCCGGAGCACATTCTGAAGCTGGTCAGATGTGGCTGCACATCTGAGCAAGCATGTAGAGGTGGGAGATGTGGATGTATGGGGCGCCAACTTCCGTGCACAATGTTCTGCACCTGCGGTGGTGGTACTGCCTGTTCCAATCCATTCAACATCAATGAGAGTGCAACAGATCATGCCGACATCCCTGATGACAGCGATGAGACAAATGACCGCAATGACGAGCAATGGATGTCGAGGATGAGGACGATGAATAGTTCCGAGATATAAGATATTTTGTCCAGTGGGGTGTTAAATTTGCTTAATTTTTTTTTAGTATAATTTGTATTGACATAGCATTGAAACATTGAGCAATGTGAAGCTGACAAATTATTGTATTATTATTATCATTATTATCAATATTATTAATGGGAGTATCATATACTTTAAATGTATGTCGACTTTTGAGTCATGTCAATGTCATGTCTGAGAGAATTATACAATAAATATTGTCCGATTCTAATTACATTTTGTTCTTATATTTTGCTTGAAATCGATATTGCTATCAAAATAAATATTGCTTACAAATTTGCGAATGACTTCAGAATCATAATATACATGTCTATGCTTCACAAAGCACACATATGTACAGAAACTTAACTCAACTGCATTTACAACCGATTACATTAGATTTAGTGTGATTTTGGCATTTTTACAGGTAATTTTGGTGGCCATATTGGATTTATGCCATCAAGATGGCTACCAAATTATCCAATAACATTATAATCCACTTCCTTGGTAACTAAAACATATAGTTAGACACCAATTTCATCATGTTACTGTACTTAGAACAGGAGTTGCAGCCGAAGTTATAGTTTGATTGTATATGGTGGCCATCTTGCATTCTGAAAAAGCCAAGACAGTGACAAGTGGCCACTCAGCCTAAATTTCATCTCGACCCTAAGATCTATCAAAAAAATTGAAAACATGAATGTTACCAAACATTGCAAGGTTCCCTGGCCCAACCACCGGACTAAATGATACTTTCTCATTCAAAAGATGATGCTTGCATTACATAACATATGAGAGTTCGTGTTCATCTCACCATTGTCAAGTTTCAACGATTTGGCGAGCTTGCTGTCGTCCTTGATGTAGATACCCTGGTCTTCTTTGAGCATAATTTCGGCTTCAGGGTTTAATGGAGGATCAAATACTTCAAATTCGTCCATGGCGAGATCCTGAGACAACCTGACAACAAAACAAAGCATTGCAATCATTCAGCACTTGTATCATGAAGTTTCAGATCGTTGTTTTTTTTGCGAGTTTGTCTACCCAACCAAATGGCTAACAGGATATACCTAGTGGTACACCGCACCCTCGCCCACAAGCTGTCCAGCCTGGGTTCGAATCCTGACCCAGATATAAACTGTCATCCCGGTGTTTCATGGGCAGGGTGATTCATCAACGTGTGTGCCGTCTCTCGGAGGGACGTTAAACGGGCGTTCCGTGTGCCAGCGTTCTTTGGTGGACGTTAAAGATCCCATGGTGTTCTTCATAAAGAGGAGGGAAGCCATCGCCGCACCCTGACCAAATTACTAATGTGCATCAGTGGCACAGCCACGCCATAAGCCAATGATGCTACCCCATAGTCCTGTGCAGCGGACGAATGAAGAAGACCTCACACTTCTGCTAAACATGCACGATGGAAATAACTATTTATAAGATATACTTTCTTAGCCCCAAGGAGCCATGTCCAGGGCAATATTTTTTATGGAGAGTTAATCCACCGAGTGCGGTATGGATTGAAGAGTTGGAATAACAAGGAAATAATAGAGAAAGAAAGAACTAGTCTTTCTATGTTGAGTGAGGTATGTACTTAATGATAACCGCAATGGAAAGGAAGAAGAATCTGACATTTCAAATGTTTACCCTTCATCGCTCCGATGAAGGGTTAACACCTGAAAAGTCAGCTTGTCCTCGTTTCCAGAGGCATCGAGCACACACACCTCCATCATCATTCTGTTGATATCATCCAATAGAGAAAGTAAGACCTTTTATAAGGAAAGGCCTACAAAACAGGGAGAAGAGCGGGATGTCAAGTTGTTTGAGCAACTAATAACGAGAAGAATTCGACATGGGAGGAGGCCATTTGGCCCATCATGCCTGTGCCATATCAATAGCAAATAATACTAAAAGACCCAATTTAGTGTCTGTCTGACAGCGATACATTCGGTCATTACTTAACCAATCTCAACCAAACTTGACAGGAGGACTAAGGGTCATATGGTGGAGGTTGTAACGACTTAACTGCCCCCCCCCTCCCCAAGGGGCTTTTCCACTTTGGGTGAAATCCATGTTATGATGTATATGTGTGTTAAGATAGCTCATCGTGGCATTTTCCAAGACCGCTTCTCATAACAAATAATAACAACACCAATGGTGATAGCATTGTATTAATGTTATTACGAAACAAGCTCAAATGAGCTAAGATCCTTGTCCTCTTAATGATGACGTCATAAAATCGAATATGACGTCATTGTGATGTATCAGGTTTGCGATAAATTATCTGTGCTAATGCCCGGCTTGATTCCCGCAAACAAAATTCAAACAGCTTGCCTAGTTTCGGGGATAATTTTTTAGGCGATTTCCATAAGCGGAGATATTATGATGTCAACTTTTTTTCTCGGAGGAATTTTCAAAATGGGAGATGGTTATTGTCTGCGCGGGGTATTTTTACATATATATGCCAAGTTTCAGGAAGTTTCGATAAAAACTGTAGGCTGTGAAACAAAAAAGTCCACAAAAAGAAGATGAAGAACAACAACGCGAGTAAGACGTGACAACAACGTGAGTAAGATCCTCCACGAGGATCTACCAATGTTAATACTAAAATCACACTCCCCCAAGGGGGGTTTCTCTTTGGACAAACTCCGTGTTAACATGTATAAATAGCTTATCGTGTCGTTTTTTTGGAGCACCCCTACCGGAAGTTTAAAAAAAAAATTATAAACAAAAAACACCAATGACTCCCTTTGTAAATAGTCGCTACTGCACCATGCCAATACCAGATTAAATAAATCAATCAAAATGACAATTTAAATTGGGGAATGAGGAGAGGAGTGAGGATGAGAAAAATGTGGTAAGCTCAGGGATATCACAAGGTGTGCTAAAAATACAAATGGGGATATATACGTGTGCATATACAGGCATATATATACATACATATATATATATATATATATATATATATATATATATATATATATATATATATATATCTCTGGGGAGGGTTGGGGGGATGATCTGAGGGTCTGAAGAATGTACAACACCAACCACGCTGTCCCTTAACAAGATCCTCTCACAGACAATCACTCAGCAGACATGTACACAATCACCCACCATACGCAAGCTACTTACAAGTCCCAACAATGTCCCTATACCCCTCTATCTCCAATGATTGTAGGTACCCATCTAATTCTCATCTACTGTTTCTGCTGCCACTACCTTTCTCGGCAGACTATTCCATGCATTAACTATTTTCTGACTAAAAATCCCCGAACTTAACTCTCCCTCCTCTTTACTCTCAGGCTATGTTCCCTGGTCCTATTACTTTCCATTTTGCTGAATAATTATTCTGCACTGATAACAACTGTACTCTTCATTGGCTTAAACATCTCGATCATATCGCCTCGTAACTGCCTCCTTTCTCGTGTAGAAAGCCCTGTCTCCTCCAGCCGCTCCTCATAGCTGAGTCTAGCTAGGCCCGGAATCAATCTAGTAACCCTGCGCTGAACCCTCTCTGAGGCATCTATGTCCTTCCTGAGTTGAGACCAGAACTGCACACAATATTCTAGATGTGGCCCTCACTAAATTCCTGTACAATGTTAACACCTCCTCTTTTGATATATACATGACCCCCCTCCGAATACAACCTAAAACCATATTTGCTTTACCTCCAGCTACCTAGCACTGTGCTGCCTGCTTACTTCCCATATATATTACCACTGCCAGATCCTTCTCCTGTGTGACACGCTCCAAAATTAACCCTTACATCCTGGAATCTCTATTTTCGTTATTCTTCCCCATCACCAACACCTTACACTTGTTCAGGATAAATTACATTTGCCAATGTTATACCCAATCCATACAAGTATCAATACTTCCCTGAATCTGATCACCACCCCTTCTGCTATCCACCTCACCTCCAAGCTTTGTGTCATCTGCAAATTTGGAAAGCTTACTCTTCACCCCACTATCCAAATCGTTGATGTAAATAATGAATAGTAATGGTCCAAGTACTGATCCCTGAGGTACACCGCTACTTACGTCCTCCCACTCACAGCCACTCTTTGCTTCCTACCACTAAGCCAGTTTGCAATCCAATTAGCCACTTGACCAGCCACTCCACAAGCCCTCACTTTGGATAACAACCTCCGATGTGGTGCCTCACCAAATGCCTTCTTAAAGTCTCGATATACTATATCCACTGCATTTCCCTCATCCACTGTTTCATAGAACTCTAAACGATTTGTTAGAGAGGAACTACCTTTGGTAAACCCATGCTGACACCTTTAATTAGTTTGTATTTATTTAAATGCTTCCTCATCCGGTCCTTAATTAATGTCTCCAGCACCTTCCGCATAACTGAAGTCAAACTAACAGGTCTATAGTTTCCCAATTCTTCTCTGGATCCTTTCTTGAATAATGGTGTTACATTTACTACTCTCCAATCCTCCGGTACCTGTCCTGACTCCAGGGAACTATTGAAAATATCTGTTCACATCTCGTTTACCTGCTCAGCCACTTCACTCAATATTCTCAGGTGCATATTATCTGGACCCGGAGCCTTATCTACTCCTAGATTACCGAGCTGTTCCTTTACTTCCTCCACTCCAACCTGGATCTCCTGTAAAAGCCCTTCTTCACCTCCTCGATAAATACTCTCAGTTATTGGCAATTCTCCTGACTGTTCTTGTGTAAAAGTTGAAGAAAAACACCTGTTTAATAAGCCTGCCATCTCACTTTCATCACTAACCACTCTCCCGGTGATATTCCTCAATGGGCCCACACTGGTCCTAATCTGTTCTTGTTCCCTGAAATACTTAAAGAAAGCCTTGCTATTATGTTTAATATTCTTAGCCATGTCCTTCTCATATTCTCTTTTGGCTGAAGTTATTTTCTTTACTTGCCTCTGTTTACTCCTGTAGTGATATAAATCTAACTCCAGTCCTGTTATTTTTAACCTAATAAATACCTTCTGCTTCTCCTTAATCACGTTCCTTATCTCACTGCTCAACCACCCTGGCTTCTTTCTGTTTCTAGTTTTACACCTCATTGGAATGTACTTACTCTGCACTCTACACATTTGGTCCTTGAAGGTTTCCCATTTCTCTGATGCTGATTGATTGTCCTATTGTTAGAGTCCCCTAATCTACATCATCCAACTCTCTCCTCATAGCATCAAGGTTTGCCTTCCTGAAATCTAAAGGCAGTTTGGATAGAAAATTAGCTCAAATTCAGGCAACAGAAAGTAGTTGTGAGGAGCGGCGTACATGACGATCATGCAAGAGTCAGTTCTGAGGCCATTATTATTTGTAATCCATTCGAGAAAGTGGGAATTGCTTGTTTGCTTGTGTCGCTTACTCCACCTCGATCTCGACCAAACTTGGCAGACAACCTCAGGGCTCCCAAGGAATGTCCTCAGGAGTCAGTATAAGACTTGCCATGGGGGCAATCATGATGGTGAATGAAACTGCCACAGAAAGTCATGGGGGTGATATGTGCAGCTGTTGGCAATTGTTGAGTACTGACTGTACTGTATGATGGAGATTAAATAAATGATGTTGAAATAGGCGTCAGCTGTTAATCGAGTGTCGAAAGATAATTGCAACAATGCACAAAGGCAAAGAAAAGGTTATGTATCAAAGCGACAAAAAAGGGTGTGACACCGCGATTTTGTGAACATTTTTGAGAATAGCTACAGCATCATGGCAAATGAATCCTTCCTCCCGGTCTACTCTTACGTCCTAAGCTATATCCTCCACAATGTGCAAGTTAAGCAATTGGTTCACTTTGTCTGTATGTATGTATGTATGTATGTATGTATGTATGTATGTATGTATGTATGTATGTATGTATGTCTGTCCTTACTGTCTACAAATGTCAGTTTATGATCGAGGAACAACTTGATTCGAATTGAATGTTGTATTTGAGCATGAATCAGAACGTCAATCGAAAAACGAACCTGTAGTTTAACAGTACTTTGTTTCTGAATTTGTCCCAATCGTGCATGTGCAGAGAGGAGCGAGATCATATTTTACTCTTTCTGTCCGTCTGGCAGGTAAACAAAATTGAAAACAATTACAAACAGGAAACGTACTGTTTTTAAGGATGCTATAAAGGACACAAACAACAGGAATGAAGAACGAATGTAACGGAAGGTGGTGTAAAATACACTGCAAAAAGGCGGTAAACTTCCAAAAAAAATTTTTTTTTTCTACAACCTTCAAAATATTTATTTTATTTCAATTTAATTTTATGCTTTAACATTGTCGGACACAAATCGCCTTTTGGCACTTTCAAAACCCTTCCGTTTAACAGTACTCGGACAAAAATATTACAGCATTTTACGTTTATCACGACCAGTCAAATTTGCCGCTCGTACACCCCGCCCATGTCCTTGTTTGTCAAGACTAGAAAAGTTTATTCTTCGATACTTTTTTTTAAAATCAGAGATCTCATGAAAGCTATACTCCTGTAAAAAAAAGGTGTGTATGATCTTTAAGATCAGCGCATCAGGTGAGACAGTCAGCTTAGCATAAGGATGGTGCAGTCCAACATGCAACTGACTTTAGACGTCAGTTGAAACCGCATCATATTTTGTGGAATCAAACGCAGGACCTTACAGTTAAGGCAAGTTACTTGAGTGCTAAGCTCTGTTTTAGTGTGATGTAGTGGATATATGCATGGCGTGAATATCATCGTTTTCCACCGCCAGGTGTGAATATCCATCACCCTGCCAATGCTTCAACTTTCGCAATGAAGGGTGAGGATTCAAATATGAATGATCAACCTCGAATTCAATGTGCAGCGAGCTCTTCCCTCCGCACAGACCACCAAATGATCGAGTTGTTACCCTCGCCGAAGGAGAGGCTATTGCATTTGGGTCTGTTTGATTGTCTGTCTGTCTGTTTGTCCGCACAGAACTAAGGTGTTTTTTTCCGCAACTGCTTGTCGGATTGAGACGAAATTTCCACCATTGGTGCGATTACTCATGGATAATGTTTTAATGATACCCATGACGTCATAGATCATGTGCTGCAGCAGCAATGTTGGAAAAACGGAAACACTTTGGACCTCTGTATCTCTGAAACCGCAAGAAGGAAAACATTGAAACTTGGCACATGGCAAGTACTCCGCATGAGGAATGAGTGATTTTTTATGATGTCATAGGTGCCTTCGTTATGATGTCATAAATGCTTATGTAGAACGCCACATCTGATCAGTATGAAAAATTTTGAGGGTCATCTTGGGATAAAATGGTCCACAAAAACTTGATGATGCCATCGGTCACATGATTTGGCAGCCATATTGTTTTTTCAAAAAAAAACCTTCAAAAAATCACCTCTGAAATGGCTGAACATATCGAGGCAAAACTTTACAAGTTTGACTGCCTATCCATGATGAACAAAACATTCCCACTGATGACATCATAAGTCATATGGTTTGGAAGCCATATTGGATTTACCTGAAACCTATTAAGAAATCTTCTTCTCTAGAACAGCGGGACAGGTTGAGGGGAAACTTCACACACGTTCCCCAGGGCTTGGGTGTACAAGTTTGTTGAAGAATAATTGATAGGTCACATGGTTTGGCAGCCATGTTGGATTTAAGAAAAATATTAAATAATGTTTTCTCTGGAACCGCTTAATAAATCGATGTGAAACTTCATAATTGTGATCTCGTAGTGATGGGGAATATGTTTTAAATTTCATCTTTATCAGACACATGGTCTGGCAGCCAGAATTGTTGAATTTCTTGATGTGGGTTTTCTTTTTTTTTGAATTTTTTGAATAAGACTCACTTGGCTGTGCCTGGATGGGTTTGAGGGTAAAGGAGTAGCTGCTGAAATGTGAATCCTATCCAAGTTCCTCCTGATGACTTCATCTTTACTTTTTGCTTGTTTGGGTTCCTTATGATTACTCCAACACAGGACTGTACCTATTTGGTCTTCCATTTGATTTGAAATTAATTTATTTCAATCCCATTCTGAATTCAATTGAATAATAATGAACATCATGGGCCAGGGTCAGGTATCCGATAAAAGTGGGGTTGCATCAAAGTGGGACGTCTTGGTACCCAGTCATCACTACCAGCAGTTATAAAGTGGTTGTACCAGTTATGTATGTCTATTATTAATTGCGTAACACACGAGCACACAAACACGACACTAAACAAGTCCTGGCGAGGGTCTGCAATCTTTGATTGCTCTTTTTCTTGTTTTCCTCTTGAGATTGTCACATGAAAGCTTGCATTTGGTATCTGCTGCAATGCAGGTGAACTGAGCAATGTGGTAAGCTTTCAGAAAATCATTCGCAATTGTTTAAAACGTTGGCCTCACATGTTATCTCATTGTTGGTAGACTGTTCGTTGTTCTTCTGCATGATAACCAAAATAGCTTGAACATAGCTCAACAGCACGTCATTTTAGAAATGCGATAAAGAATAGCCACACCTTCAATGGCATGTTTAAAGTGAGTTTGATGGGGTTTATTTTCTTCATTTCAGGCTTTTCAAGGCACACCCTCAACTACTGCCAAGAGCTACGACAACAAAAAAACCAAAAAAAAAACAAGACTGATTTACTTGTATGTTCTGCTGCTCTTCTGTATATTATAATGGTTTGGTGTTCATGAAGAATTGCTCATAGGATATACACTCGGTCGATTTCAAGGGACAGCTCTGACCAGAAAATAATGAACTTCCAAGTGTGCGTGTGTGTGTGTGTTTGTGTAACAAGAATCTCTCCTTCCCCACCACCTGTGCATGCAACCTGTACATCGATATCATTAATTAAAGGTCACACTGATTCTGGAGGGTCATGCCTTGCAAGAATGAGCATTTCCTTTCACAAACAAGCAGGGTTTACTGGACTCCAAAGTGCCATTGGAAACGTGGCATCAGGTTTGCCACAATGCTGTTTGCAAGGTACTGTATGTCAAATATGTGTAAATGCCACGTGTCGCAACCTGGCCTGTTCATCCTGATTTTTAACAGGAACATGCAGAATACCACTGGTTGCCCTTCATATCCAAAAAAAAGACATTGGTATAAAACATGTGAACCATCTTGTCAATACGCTTATGGTGCAAAAGCTGCTGGCCAGAGAGAAACCACACTCTGCAATAGCAAGCGGTGTATCCTGGTGTCGAGGAACTTCCAAGAAGACCAGACCACTTGCTAGCTGCAGGAATTTTTAAATTTTTTTAAGGTGTTGGTGATTGCTTACCTACTCTTCACAAAGAACAATGTGGGATCTTTAATACCCACACACTAATGGTATCTGATAGGACGCCCAGTTTAACATCCATCCGAGGGACGGTCCATACCGTCCTGCAGGAGAAACACCAGGATGACAGTTTATAGCTACGAGGAGATTTGAACCTCAGAGGGGAGTGTGTATACCACTATAATCGAGGCCATCCTGCCAGCTTCACACACAACAATAAATTTCATGGAGGCCCATACTCTTGACGGAGCTTCGGGGCATTCACGACGAGTTGAAAAATGTTTCATGGCAAGAACCAATCCAGGACTGATCGCCACTCGATCGCAGGATACTCGACTGAAGATACATAAATTGGGAATTTGTTCAACGTGCCAGTGATAACTCAACTACTCTTTGCAAAACGCAGTGGCAAACCCAGGGGTTCCCTGGTCACCCAGAACTCCTTCTCCCATGAAAGTGTGCCACAAAAAAGGCCAGAAGCCTCAGAAAAACTGTATCAATACAGTACCTAATAAACAATAAACCACTAACAGCTCACAGTAATTTATTTGGAAATTATTTGGAAAATTTATAATTTTCTGTTATTTGGAAACCCCCCCCCCCCACCCAATTCCTGGATTTGCCTCTGAAACGCAATGTGGGGTCTTAACGTCCACCAGCAACCGGTGCTGGCAGACGCGTCCTCCGGCTTACTGTCCTTCTGAGGAAGGGCACACGCACACACATCGATGCCTCGTCCTGCATGTGAACCACCAGGGTGGTAGTTTATAGACAGCTCAAAGGCAAGTACACATACCCTAGTCTATCCTGCCAGCCCACTGTCCCAAACTAGTGTCGATTCTTTTGTTTGCTTGGGTTTCATTCACACTGAAATTGCACTTTAAAACACTCCCATACGTTGACAATAAACTTTACAATTCGCCTTTTGTTTTGTGCTGTTTTAACCATTTTGAGAGCAGTGCAAAAGATTTCTTTTCAAAACAAAGGACATCCCTTGAATTGCGATTCACATATAATAGAAGATTCAAAGAGTAAAGATGGGACAGCATTTAGAGAGGGTGGGGGTGGGCGGGTTGAGGCTTTGCTTGCGGGGGAAGGACTCTAGGTGTGGGGAGGGGGGGTTGAGGAGTCATGGTGGGGGCAGGAGTGGGGAGGTGGTTTGACACCGAGGGTGAGGACTTAGGGTTGGTAGGTGGAAGTTGAGGACTTGGATGGGGGGGGGGGGAAGAGTTGAGCACTTGAAGTCACATTTTGCATTGCATAGATGTTTAGTTAGTAAGATTCAAAATTGTTCATCAATTATTCCATCAAAATGATTAGATGTCGTTTTATTATGTTGTGGGTAGACTTGCTTGAGTTTGAGTATTTAATTGCAGAGGTCAAACCTCGTGGAAGAGTTTAAGGAATGAAGGGTGGCAGGTGGTAAACCACTTGTCGTAGACCCAATTTGCAATAAGAACTGAAAAAAGAGAGATGTTCAGTCCAAGCCATCTTGCTTTGCTAAAACCACAATTACGTGAGCATCGAATTATTTATCTGTGGTTAAGACAAACCAGTTTTCAGTTCGCGCACAGGTTTGGAATACTAGAACTTCTTACCAAGAAATTACCTTCAAAATGAAAACATCAACATATGCCTCTACTCAAAAGAATACGTGCATGATGCAAACCTTGTGATTTAATGGGGAAAAAAAAACAAAAAAGGTGTGCTCCGTTTCCTTACCTATTAGATCATAAGCAGTCTTACCTTCGCAGAGGAACTGGGAGGGATGCAAGTGAAGTTCTTTGAGTCTATTCGTCTCTCCTTGTTGCCACCCTTCCAAATGCTCATGCGTTCCGAGTCATGCGGTAAGGGAGCTCCGGTTGCGATTCCAGCAGAACCCCAGCTCCGCACCTCTTTCTTACCTCCAAAGAGGTGAGTTAGTCGAAGCGCACTCAGCGCAATCCTTTTATTCACAGACTTGTAGAAGTAGGTGTGATTACCTAACCTGATGGGTGTGGTTTCTGCATTTTCACCCGGTGGACATTTCTTTCACACCCCATATAAATATGTCAACAAGAGGCAGTTTTTGAACTTTTTACTAAAACTATTTATGGTAGTTTTGCTGTAAAGTGTCATCTTTAAAAAAAATGGCTGGATAATTTTAGAAAGTGTTTGGATAATTACAGGCCGATTTCAAAACATCTTTACCCTCTAATACACTTCATTGTGGGCTGATGATATAATATTATTGAAAACCATATAACATGTGTCTGCATTTGGGCTTCACTTTATTCTGACGGATAGTGTATTTTAGATGGCCAACTTACCTTCCTGCTCATTCTCACACTTGCAGATGAGACAATGTCAAAAGAAAACAATGCATTGTCTAATCAGGTGTCCAAAGCGGCAGGAAAGGTGAAACGTCTACTGTACACAGATGATTTAAAACTCCGCACCAAATGAGGAAAAACTGGCAGAACAACTGAAATTAGTGAAGTGGTATTCCGATGACATTCAAATGGAATTTGGATTCGATAAGTGTGCTGAGTGCACATTCGTACAGGGTAAATCAAAAACAGCAGACAACATAAAAATCGACCTCGATACAACAATACGGGAACGAGAAAACGAAGCATCTTCCAAGTACTTCGGAGTAGGAGAAGACCACCAAATATGTCACAAA
Organism: Eptatretus burgeri; assembly: GCF_056783735.1. Taxonomy (NCBI): domain Eukaryota; kingdom Metazoa; phylum Chordata; class Myxini; order Myxiniformes; family Myxinidae; genus Eptatretus; species Eptatretus burgeri. Next base: position 102,606,256 of record NC_140969.1, read on the forward strand.
ACAAATGTACAAAATAATCGCCAAAAAATACCTGTGTGGACTGAGGCTGATCCTGAAAACACCTCACCGCATGAAAAAAAAAATCAAAGCCGTCAACCAACTGGCAATACCAGATTTCAAATTCAGCTGCGGAAAAATAAACTGACTGCAAGTGAAAGTCAGTAAACTGGATATCAACAAAGGAAACCCATCATAATCCACAAAATGTTCTAAAGAAAAAAATAATAAAAAATCAGTGCATCCTGACACTGTACCTGCCGAGATGAGGAGGAGGGGGTAGCGGCCTGATGGAACTCAACAAAGTGCACAGAATGACATCTGTCGGACTGGCTGAGTACTTGAAAAATTCAATGAACTACCGAATCCAATTTGTATGCAAACACCAAGACAGCAAACCAGAGAAGGTATCCCTAACTCACGTTGCAATTTTTTTTCCAAAGACAGGTGCAAATGGAAGGTGTCATGCATGAAACTGAAACAGCAACAAATACAGCCCCAATGACTGAAAAAATGACGTAAGGAAAATATAAAACGAAATATCAACAAATAGACACCACCGACCGGGAAAATGACAAAACAAGGTTAAACTAGAGGGGGAGCACTCGGGAGAGTGCAAAACCTCCGCTGCCAATACTGCTGGGTCACTCAAGTGAACCTTATGTCTTATTCATTAAATATGTCAACAGTGCTGACAGAGTTATAGTTCTTTTCTCCAACATTTTTTTTTGGGGGGGGGGGGGTTGGAAATCACGAAAAACATGTCGAAATGCAAAAAAAAGAAATCGAAATTTTGTTGAAAAAAAAGTTGCAAAAAACTTTTTTTCTCTCTAACAATTTTTTTTTTGGGGGGGGTTGGAAATCACTTAAAACATGTAGAAATGGCAAAAAAAAATTCAAATATTTTTCAAATAAAATCGAAATTTTTTTGAAAAAAAAGGTGCAAAATTTTATAGAAAATTTTATAGAAAAAATATATAGAAATGCAAAAAAAAAATTTTTTCTCTAAATTTTTTGGGGGGGGGGTTGGAAATCACTTAAAACATGTAGAAATGCAAAAACAAAATTTCTCTAACAATTTTTTTTGGGGGGGGCAACAAATTTTTTTGGGGGGGGGGTTGGAAATCACTTAAAACATGTAGAAATGCAAAAAAACAACTTTTTTTCTCTTTACAATTTTTTTCTTTTTTGGGGGGGGGACCAAGTCCAAAATCTAATGGCATGATCCTTGGCCCATACCTAACCCCCCCCCCCCCACCAAGTTTCATTGAAATCTGTCAAGGAGTTTTTCCATAATACTGTTCACAAACAAACAAACAAACACACAAACAAACAAACAAACAAACAGAAAGGGGTGAAAACAGTAACCTCCGATCTTCGATGGCGGAGTTTAAAAAAAATAAATAAATAAATAAATAAAGAGTTGGACAGATTGGGCAGAGACAAAGAAAGATCATTGGAATGGCGAAGAAGAGGTCAGCTCAACTGGGATGGAGAACAAATCATTATAAATGCCTAAGATCAAGGACACTACATGATTGGCTTCAAGAAAATAGCAGGAATGAGTCAATGAAACATATGTAGGTTCTGTAAGGTAGAAACAGAAAGCACGAGCCACCTCCTACCGGGATGTAAAAAAAACTCATGTCAGAACAACTGCACACACAAAGGCACAACAAGGTATATAATAAAGTAATCCACCGGAACATCTGCAAAAACTTCAATATCCAAGTCCCAGAAAACGAATGGAAACACGAACCAAAAGCAATCATTGAAAACAAGAAAGTAATGTTCACGTACAACCTGTTCATTCCATCGAGTGTGAACATGGGAAACAAAGCGTTGTGACCGGATATAGTACTGAGGTACAAAAAAGGAAAAGAAGGCATTGCTAATTGAGGTGTCAGTAGCCAGCAATGTTTGGCCTAATATTGTATAATAATACCGTTCCTTTCACACCATAAACGTGCATAGGGCTGCTGAGACAGTTTCATTGGCAAGGAGTACAGTCCTGGACGGGTTGGCACTCCGACACAGGTTACCCCAAATGCTTATTACCCCAGTACACTGGTCCACATTTCGCCGACATGAGAAGGATGACAGGCTGACTCAATACCACCTGGTGTTATTTCAATGGCTGACAGGGGCTTAAACTCAGGACCCTTGGTTCCCAAGCCAGCTTAACCACGAAGCCAACACCAGGCTAGTTTTGCCTAAACAACACAGAAATCAAGAAAATGACCAAATACCAAGTACTCATAAATGAAGTGAAAAGATCCTGGAACCTGAAGAGATGCAAAATTGTACCAGTGATCGTTGGCACTATGGGAGTGATGAAGAATAACCTCATGGAGATCTTGAAAAACATCCCTGGGAATATTACTACAAGCAAATTACATTCGGAAGTTGTTCGGGGCTCGGTTACGATCCTGAAAAAGAGTCCTCGGAAAAAAAAAACTTTGACAACGAGACGACTTCGCAGCTTGCTCCACGAATCACGTCTCTCGTGACCCTGGAACCAAACAAGCTATAGTTATAACAGCCCTCATAGCTCCCACTGATTAATAGTAAATATCATCATTGAAGTAAATTTACAAGCCCCAGACATGATATTCGCATCTGTGTTCAGAAGCATCTGAACCAGATATGGCGTCTCCCTCGAGGAAGTCTACCTGGTAAATAGCCGGCTCTCATGTGAACAAGAGCTGGCACAAAATTTGTGAATTTTCACGTTGTGAAGATGTCCTTTCTCGAAGAGTCGGGTACCATTACTTGGTAATGATGCACAGCATAATCTTTCCTCCGTTGAGCTCTCTAACCTGGGTTTGAATCCTGACTCAGGTATAAGTGTTCCATGCCATCAGCAAAACTGAAATTCTGTGCATCATTTCAAAAATACAGCCCTCTTTACCTACCCCTGGATTTTAATAGTTCACTTTTATATCTGGTCACGATGTTTGTCATTGTGTCCTGAAACCTGGGCTGCAAAAGTGTGGAGCAGGTTGTTATAAAGGCTTAACACTTTCAACACACGATTCTGACTTTTTGTTACCACTTCCCACAGCTCTCCCTTCCTTTTCCCACAGTTCATGTGCCACTCCTCCCATCAGCTCACCAGCTCCTCCTCTAAGGTCTCCCATCCCTCATCTGTCCTGCCCATTCTTTCCTCCCTCTCCATACCCCATCCCCAATCTCTGTTCAGTCTCTCTTCCACACTTGAATACTGCTTCCAGTTCCTTATCAGAGAACTAAATGGTAACCTTCTTAGCTGAATGCTAACCTCTATTTCTGCATCCCTCTATTTTCTCCTCTGTAGAACCAACTCCCTGTGTTTGATGTCTTGGGTCCCTTCCCTCCAGTCTTTCAAAAGTGCTTCCCATCATCACCAAATGTGGTCTCCCATACCTGCTCTATCTGCTCCCGTTCTTTTCTTCCAAAAAGACTCCCTCCCCCATTTCCTTTCATCTCCACCACCCATAGACTCATTGTGTGAATATCTTTATCGACCTCTTGTTCCTTGATCCTCCATCAGTTTTTGAAGCCGGTACCCTCCATCACTTCGGTCGTCCATGAGCCATGATTTCAGTAAATAATACCAACAAAAACACAACATGAAGACATGGCACTTGCCATCAATGCAGAATGCATGTTGACTTCAAAAAATGTCTCTGAAGATATTTATGTTGTACAGTGTGAATTCCCCTCAAGCAATGAGTAACATCATATGAATTCCAAATAAGATTGTGTGTTCTATTCAAATTGAAAAACTCAATAAAAATACGAGGTAAGTGCAGGAGTGGGTAGGAATTTCTCCAGTGATGTTCATCCACACGAAGCTGTATGTTTTTCAACCCTCTGTGTCAAATTGTGAGATCATGAGATTATATCATCAGAGTTGTTCGTGAGTCAAGGCCGCCGCACACCAGCCGATGTTCACCGACGCATCGCAACAACATTGTCGGTGACAAATCTTGTACAATCTTGTCTTGTCGGAGACTGCAACACACCTGGCTCGCACTCCGAGATTGTTGATGTTACTATTTTCGGTAAATAGAACGGCAATGGAGAAGAAATTTAGGGAGAGGATGAGAAGGGTGAAAGCTCTGAGCACTACTTCTTTGGTACTATGGTGCTGGTACGTCACTGACTGCATGCCAGGAGAAAGAATTGGATGAGGGTAAAGACATGGATGGAGAGAACAGGCTCGCCGAGTGTTCGATAAACTTTCTGTTAGAAGATGAGCGCCGTTACGTCGACTTCCAGTGGATGCATCCGACATTCTTTAATGAGCTGGTGGAGCTTGTCAGTCCACGGATAGCGAGGTCAAACAAGACATTCAGGGGCATCATCTCTGCTGCAGAGAGAGAGAGAGAGAGAGAGAGAGAGAGAGAGAGAGAGAGAGAGAGAGAGAGAGAGAGAGAGAGAGAGAGAGAGAGAGAGAGAGAGAGAGAGAGAGAGTCGCATTAAATTTGCGTTTTTTGACCACAGTTAATGCAATACTGCAATTTAAACAAGTATTCACTAGAACTACACACACACGCTCACACAACGAGTATGTATATGTCAATGTAATTCAAAGGCAGACACGTTCTCATTAAAAGTTTTTAGGATACAATGTACCGGGAATAGCACTATTTTATTGTTTGTGAAGGGTTTTTGAAATACAGGAAATAAAGGGCAGGTTAGGCTACTATCTTGAACTTTCATCATAACTTTTTTTGGCTTCAAAGTTCACAAAGGCTACAACTGTAAAAAAAAAAAAAAAAAAAAAAGGAAAGAAAAAGTTCACATGAAAAAGTACTGGGTGATTGCGTCATGGCTGGAAGATACTGAAAGATGAAGTTTAATTGGTCAATACATTGCGCCACTCGACTGCCACACACGACACCATGATGCACGATTGTCGCCGATGCACCAAAAAATTGTTGACGAGGCTTGTCAACCGCCGCACATGACAACGATTCACTTTTTTCAACATACCCATTCACTTTACGTTCTATTCTTTTCAACAAGTTTAACATTTTAATTGAGCAATCATTCTTTAAATAAATTCTGGTGAACCCTCTCCTCTGCTTCCTCAACAATCCTCTTGAAGAGGTTCAAACACTCAAACGTTGGGCCTTCACCATCAGCCATGATCCTTCTTGGAGAAACCACATATCTAAGTTGGCCTCCAACGAAAGTGGCCAATTGGACATCCTCCATCATGCAAAGTCTTTCCCCAGCAAATATGAATTTTTATCAGCTTGCAATGCCTTCATCCACAGCATGATGGAGTACTGCTCTTCCCTTTGGGCTGATGCCCCTGCCTCACACCTTGCACTTCTTGACGCTGTCAAAACCAAAGCCCTCAAAATCATTGGAATCTCCTGCAAAGAAACTGAGTCTCTGGACCTCTTACTCTCACATTGCAGACATGTCTGTGGCTTCTATGTCTTCTACCACCTCCTTTCTGGTCTTGCACCCTCTGCTTTTCCTTGCTCCCCTCTCCCCCACCCCCTCCACCCTCACCTCCAAGGTTTCTGCAAGGTGCACAAGGTCTTCTCGTAAACTCACTTTTTGTGAAATTCTCAAATTACTCAATCACTGCTCATCGCCACTCATTAGTTCACATTTTTTCTCACCTATGGAACCAACTTCCTTCATATGTTCAATCCCATCCTTCCATCCAGGGCTTCAAGATGCCTGCTGACCACCACATCTGGTCATCCCCTGCATCCATACTCATTACTTTTCTTTTTTATCCTTATTAACCTGACACAAGCCCACACCTTCCTTTCCAGGTTATTGTGACCCCCATCCCCACCAACCCCCCACCCCCTGTCAAAGTCTGTTTGATTAACAGTCTGGACGAGTTTGTTTAAGCAACTCTTGAAGACAGAGACGTCAGTTAGTGCAAATGAAGAAACATTACAAATACACGAATCGAGTTGATTTGTTTTAACCTACTTGCGCTGTCTATTTTTAATGGGTTTGAGAAAAGGGTGGCTGCAACAAGCATGATTGTTGAGAAGGTTTAAGAGCACCACATCCGAGGAAGGACATACCTGCCATAGAGAGGGCGACGAGACTGATTCCGGGCCGAACGAGACTAAGCTCTAGAAAGGAGGCAATTACAAGGGGATATGGTAGACATATTTACGATAATGAAGGGTATAGACAAAATAAATGCAGAAGAGTTTTTCAGCACAATAGACAGTGATAGGACCAGGGTCCATAGCCTGATAGTAAAGAAGAGGGAAGTTAAGATGGTAGTGAGGTAGGGGACTTTTACTCAGAGAGTAGTTATTGTATGGAATGGTCTCCCTGAGGGTAGTGGCAGCAGAAACAGTGGATAGGTTTTAATTGGAATTGGATGGGTAGCTCGAAACATTGGAGATAGAGCGGTATAGGGATGTTGGCAGGACCTACAGGTAGCTCGTGTGTGGATGGATGATGGTTTCTGGGGTTGGTGCAGATCAGGCATGATGGGCTGAATGGTCTCCTCCTGCTCCAAAATTCCTTTTATATCCTTGTATAACATTTTTCCTTTGATGCAAAAACAAATTTGAAAGAAAACCAGGTGCAGCAGTAAAAGAGATTGTGGTTCTTTCATGGCCACAATTATTCCGACCTGCTCGTGGGATAGGCCAGGGAAACCTTTCAGCCCAAGGCTTTCAAAAACCGGCTGAACGGGTATGACGTTCAAATGAAGGTGAATTCGATAGGAATTTGAAATTAGTTCAAGGTGCCGGTGACAACT
>NC_140969.1:102622994-102750494 GCF_056783735.1 Eptatretus burgeri
CGTAAACGACGACTGGATTGGGGAATTGTTTCAATTAGATCGGACCAACCGTATCATAAATGGCCATAACTTGGGAAACACCTGGGAAATATACTCAGGTCCCCAGCGTCAATTGTGATGTCATATCAAATGAAGAAGAAGAAGAATTGTGACGCGCCTCTCACCCCCCTCTCTCCCCCCTAGTCTTGCCCCTCCTCTTTCCCCCTCCTCTCTCGCCCCTCTCTCTCACCCCCACTGTCACCCCCTCCCGTCCCCCTCTCTTGAATTGTGATGCCCCCTCTCTCTCACCCTCCCCTCTCTCCCCCCTCTCTCCCCCCTCCTCTCTCCCCCCTCCTCTCTCGTCCCTCCTCTCTCGTCCCTCTCTCTGTAAATGTATTCACAAATGTCTACCAAGCACAACAATTAATTCAGACCTTGGGAAAAAAACAGCTTTCAAACCTTGGGAAACACTTGGGAAACAGCTGAAACGGATGAAGAACGATATCAAACCTTGAAAAGACACATACTCAGGTCCCCAGCGTCGATTGTGACGTCATACCAAACGAAGAAGAAGAAGAATTGTGAGGTCAATCATGCAAAAAAACCAATAACTAAATAAATAAATAAACATTAATTGTGACGTCATTCATGATGTCATAGCACCGTGTCCTGTCATTGGTTGACAGACGTTATTGGTCGTTATTGGTTGACAGACATTAGTCATTGTATCATGTTATTCTTTTTATTACTGCCAATTATTGTGCTATTATTATTATTATGAATATGCTGTTATCATTATTCTGAGATATCTTTGGGAAAAAAATGGCAAGATAAGGTGGAACGACACTTCGGCTACGATATATACACCTTTCCAACACTGAAATAAAATAAATAAACCAATGTCACCCGCAGGGTGACCCATATCTTGCCAAAAGGTGACCACGTGTGACTTCTTTATGGTCACACTGAGGTGAACAGAGCTGCTATCCACCAGGAGCGACTCCTTGAGGAATATCTGCCTACGAGAGATTCCGATGAGAATCGTTCTGCAGAGTAACCATGAAAAATATGCGTTTGCCTCATAACGTCACCGAATGACGTCATAATGTCTCAAGCTTGACATATCTAGAAAGCACTCATTGAGGTGTTCAATTTGAGGTACTACACGATATAGTTCCTAAAACTTGAAAATTTGACCTTGGGGTCAAATATGTTTGACCTGAGGCGCTAACCATGAAGGTCAAGGCCAATCACCACCAAAAATTAATCAGCTGAGCGCCAGACCATAAACTATATTCCCATGAAGTTTGAAGACGATCCGATCAAAATTACTCAAAATATAAGGGTTTCGTCGACTCCCCTGATTTGCGACAAAGTGACCTTGACCTTTGACCTTGACCTGCAAAATTTTATACGTTCAAAGGGACCTCTATAGGCCTCTGATATGCGAAGTTACAAAATTTTCCAATGACAACTGTGCTCTGCAGAGTGATTTATACGTGATTACAGACAAAAAAAATATATATATGAAGGTCAAGGCCAATCACCACCAAAAATTAATCAGCTGAGCGCCAGACCATGAACTATATTCCCATGAAGTTTGAAGACGATCCGATCAAAATTACTCAAAAAATAAGGGTTTCGTCGACTCCCCTGATTTGCGACAGTGACCTTGACCTTTGACCTTGACCTTCAAATTTTTATGCGCTGAAAGGGACCTCTATAGGCCTCTGATATGCGAAGTTACAAAAATTTCCAATGATAACTGCTCTGCAGAATTTTTTATACGTGATTACAGACAAAAAAAACAAACAAAAAAAAACATATGAAGGTCAAGGCCAATCGCCACCAAAAATTAATCAGCTGAGCACTAGACCATGAACTATATTCCCATGAAGTTTGAGGACGATCCGATCAAAATTACTCAAAAAATAAGGGTTTCGTTGACTCCCCTGATTTGCGACAAAGTGACCTTGACCTTTGACCTTGACCTTCAAAATTTTATGCGCTGAAAGGGACCTCGATAGGCCTCTGATATGCGAAGTTACAAAAATTTCCAATGATAACTGCTCTGCAGAATTTTTTATACATTACAGACAAAAAAAATAAAAAATAAAAAATAAAAACATGCAAGCTGACTCACATATCTTGCAAAAACTTCGTTTTGGCAAGATAAAAGCAATAAAATGGCCGTAACTTGGGAACCGCTCATCCGATTAATATCAAACCTTGAAAAGGCACATCCGCGGGTCCCCGGCAATATTCCTGGCAAGTTTTAATCAGATCGGACCGGCAGTTGTCGAGAAACAGCGGTCGCAGACAGACACACACACACACACACACACACACACACACACACACACACACACACACACACACACACACACACACACACACACACACACACAGATTGCTGGAATTAAAGATATTAGTACGTGCCCGTAAAAAAAATAATAATAAATAATAAATAGATAAATATTCAAACCGCGAGCAACAAACAACAACCACACAGGCCGTTTCTTTGCTCTCGTGTGCCCGGACGTGCGTGGCCCTGAAGTTCGCAAATTATTCGCAGTTACGTTTATTCGCAATTTAGTTTTAATACCCAATTATTCAATTAGCGCCAAAGTATTTTACCTTTTCGCAATGTCGTGGCAAGGAAAAACAAAGAGACGCGAAGAGAGAGAAAAAAAATTTTACTTCCTGGTTCGGAGCATACCAGCACTCTGATGTTACCGAAATTTATGCACCGTCTAATATGAAAACGATCATAACTTGGGGCATTGTGTTTATCTATAAATGCGCATAAGAAATGGAGAAATTATTGGAATACACGAAGTCATCACTATCCGGAAATCCGTACGTTGTAACCCATAATGGTGAACGCGGCTGAGCTTCCCTTCCCCATCGGCCACGCCCACGCAACAACGTGTCTTGTCATTGGTTTGGTAAATAAATGGCCATAACTTGGGAGGCACTTGTCCGATTAATATCAAACCTTGAAAAGGCACATCCTCGGGTCCCCAGCAATATACCTGGCAAGTTTCAATTAGATCGGACCAGTGGTTGTCGAGAAACAGCGGTCACAGACACACACACACACACACACACACACACACACACACACACACACACACACACACACACACACACACACACACACACACACACACACATTGCTGGAATTATATATATATATTTTTTTTTTTGTGACGGTTGTGGAAATTCGCATTACACCATAAAGGCCCTCAGGTGAGATATCTCCATAGGTACATGTGTAGTTAGCCCAAACCCGTTGTATAGAGGGAATTTATGTGATTCATCCGGACTGCAACGCTTTGAGTTCGGCGTTTTTCTTTCTCTATGTTTTATTTCAAACAAACAGCATCTCAACAACCACGCCATCCCCACCACAGCGCCAACCACACAACAACAACGCCACACCACCACCTTCGCCTTTACCTTCATAACCTCATCCCACATCATCGCTTCAATGGCCATTCCCGCACCACCTGTGAACAATGAACGTCGGGCTGTCTCGGGCCCGTTTGGCGATTGGTGCTGAACGCACCGAGCCGCGAGCGTGAATGGCGGCCATTCCGAGGGGAAAATTCGGATCAGAAACGCTTCACGCCCACTTTTCCTCCGTCCAATTGGCGAGCGCGGGGCGGCTTGGCCCCGCCTCCAAGCGTGTATATGTGAAGTCCGTATATGCAAATTTTAGGATCAGGAGAGGTTCACGCCCATTTTTGCCCGACCAATGGCTGACCGGGGGGGGGGCGGCGTGGCCCCGCCTCCAATCGCGTTCTGATCCTAAAATTTGCATATTGGCTGCTCCTGCTGCCTATAAAAAGGCGAGCGCAAGGCGAATTGGAGCGAGTTGGGTTTTGGAGTTGCTTGGAGAGTGTCGTCGAGAGGTTGCTCTTGGGGGACAATGAGCGTGCGTTGGCGGAGTGGAGTCGAGTGCGCGCGGTGGAACTGCAAGCATGGGAGCTCGGGTCCGAGGCAGGAAGGACGGCGGTCGGCGACGAGGTTGCGGTGTGGGGGATCGCTCGTCTCGTCGCGGGACCCAAGCCAGCCAGCCACTCCCCTCCCCCAGGGAATCAACAATTCCCCCTTTCCCCCGCGCTGAGATAGTGCAAAAGGGGGCTCCGTTCCCACCCCACCCCAAACGTGGTGCCAACGAAACCCGCCAAGGGGCACGGAGTCGGGGCACAGCGGCGCGGTCACATTTGCGGCTTGCCCGCCAACGCGTCACGAGGACGCGGGTAAGACCTCCCGGGTCTCGCGGACCTGACGCTCCTCCAGGTCACGCGAACATTTGGCCTACGGGCCCGTCTGCTTCCTTGTCTATGAGGGTGGCTTCTTTCCTTTGCTTTTGTGTAAATGTGTGTTGGCGCCGTCTGTGAAGTAAAACTGTATAAGTGTTGCCGTGTATGCGCGTAGTCGGTTGTAACCCTTACATTTGCTTTATGTGCATTTTGATTCTGTATGGCTGTATATACGTGCTTTCCGTGTGCCGGGAAATAAAATGTTTGCTTGTTGAACTGTGCATGTTTCGCTTTGTCTTTTCTTTATTGACCCTCCATCCTGCATCACGTAAGGGGTTCGTAGTGGGTGCAACATCCCGGTAATTAATCTGAAAAGTCCAGGTCGACGATAATACCGCTCCGTTATCCCGATAGTACGGAACGGGCCGCCCAAGCGGCTCGTGTCCGGAGTCAACCTGCGTCGAGGTACGATCACCCGGTTTACCATCCGCGTGGGTACTTAGGTAGGTCGAGTTTGGCGAACAACCCAATCCAATGCGGGTGGCCGATTGGCACGATTGTGGTGAGGTCGAAAGGCCCACCTGTGACTAGCTCCCGGCGTTGGTCCGATAGGGTCACGACAGAATTGTCCGCCCGGTGGGCGACATGCCGCGATTCGAGTTACGTGGCCGTTCGCACGCCGGCGGGCACGAATTCGCAACAATATATTGTTACGAATTCGCGCCCGCCGGCGTGCGGACAGCCGCTTTAGCCAATGGCGGCCGTCTCGCCCACCGAACAGACAATTCAGTCGCGACTTTTCGGAACAACGCCGAAAACCAGTCACGGGTGTGCTCCAAGCACACGCCACGGCCTAGTCAATATTCTACCCGTGCGTGACAGGGTGAATCGCCGAATTGTCGATGTACATAATTATTCACGCGGGCAGTCTACCGAGAGACCGTACCTCAGCGAGGTCTGCTTGGACACGAACCACTTAAGCGGTTCGTTCCGTTCTGGGATAACCGAGCGGGGTATTATCGCGAGACCTCGCTGGACCCGATTCTTTTATCGGCTATTAAAAAGTCCGCTATTATTCCGAAGGCAAGATAGCAGTTCAATGGGGAAAGAGGACACAACGAATGGATTAACATTTAAACACGCACATTTATTCACACACGTACGCAGTCAGGTATGCAAAACACCAACATGCATGTATACAGAAAAGCAATGCAATTGGCGGGAAGGGACAAGACGCGAGCAAGACAAAGCACTACAACCGTCTTTTGCTTATTATTCACAAGCACTTACACAGTTCTACTTGCGGACATGGCGCCACAACATTCACACAAATAAAAGCAAGGAAAGACCCCCTCAAAGATGAGGGGGTCAGACTGTGCCCGTAGGCCTTTATAACGTGGAGCTTGGCGGACCAAAGGAGTTCCACGAGACCGTTGCAGGTTACCTCCACCCTCGTGGTACCTCGATGGGGTGACCCGCGACGCTCCTTCCCCACGGCAGCTAGCGTAACCGTGGTTGCGCCCAGGCCTTGCCAAGCGGCCGGGTGATTCGGGCCTCAGCCGGCGATGCGTTGAGAGGAACGAACGGGTTTGATGCTATTCCAAAGTTGATGCTCTTTCTAAGAACCCGTCCATTCCTCAGCGATCCTCGGACTGTCCTGAAGCCCGATCACCTCAGACCGTTTGGCGCTGGCTGGCGAGCTCTCTCCGGCTCTCTCCACACGAGCGCGCAGGTCTGCGCGGCACAGCAGGTTTAGCCACGCTCTTCGTCTCGCGTGTCCTCCGCTCTCCTGGACTTTGCCCCCGCCTGTGTTCTCTCAACTCCAGGCTTCACCGACTGACTCCACCGACCGACCGACTCTCTCAACTGGCGCTCTGCGCGCCGTTTTATAGGGTTCGTGAGACGAGATCTGACCTCTGCTCTTCGACCTTCGACCCCACAGGCCCCGCCCCTTTTTCTCCTGTGATCCGAATTCCGAGGCGAAGCCTCCACAGAGCGGACGTGCGCGAGATCACCCAAACTTGCTCGGAGAGCGGACGTGCGCGAGATAATCGTCGCTGGCACCAACAAAGAAACCCCCGCGTCTGTTTGCAGCGACGCTGTTCGCTAGGAACTCGTCGTGGCTGGCGCAAAGATGGCGGTGTTTGCGGAGATGAAGGTGAGGCGATGTTATTCGGGTGGGGGAGATGTGGTGTAGGAGATGGTGGGGAGATGTCGTTATTATGAAGGCAGTGTGGAGAGGGTGGTTGGTGGTTGACGTGGTTGGTGGGTGGCGTGGAGAAGGTGGTTTGTGGTTGGCGTGGTGGAGGTGGTTGGTGGCTGGCATGGTGGAGAAGGTGGTTGGTGGTTGGCATTGTGCTTGGTCCAAAATAACGATAGTAAAGAAAAACGGCTAACTCAAAGATCACAGCCCTGTCCACACGGATAAATGCCATTAAACAACGGTGGGGAAATCTAACTGAACACGGACTTATCGGCATAACTGAACTAAGGACCTATATGGTGTTCTGCGAATTTCCACAGCCATAACACTATGTAGAAATAAAAAGAGGGTGTACTATGTTAACATCATACAGGAAACAGTTTAAATTCTGACTTGGATCCTGTTGTTAAAAATAAAAGTTGTGTTTAGGATCACTTCTTCCTCTGACGAGTGCAGCATATGTGGCTGTGTCGCTGATGCAACGCCCCCTGTTGGTTGGAGCGGGAATTTTTAATTTGTTCACGGTGCCAGAGATAGCTCGCCTACTTTTTGTGAAGGACACCATTGGATCATTAACGTCCACTCACTAATGCTGGCGGACGAGACGGACAGTTTAACGTCTATCCGAGAGGCGGTACCCACACTGATGAAGAATTGCCATGCCTGCGAGACACGAGGTTGGAGGTTTGAACCCAGGTGAAATGGCTTGGAGGGGAGTGTGCATACCTGGAGGTCTTCCTACCAGCCCAGGATTCCTTGGTTGACATCACATTCTGTCTGAACCCGTTGCAGCTCCTCCACGCTGTATGTGTTTGCCCTACCTACTCCTCATCATGAGCTTGTCCATTGTGTTGAAGAGTTTTGTCCATTGTCTGCCCACAAACACGGTTGCTGGCACACCTCAATTGAAGAAGCATAAAATACAAATACCTGGCGTTTGGCTCGAGGTGAACACAAGTATCGAGGAATGTTTTAAAGATCAAAGTGCAGGGGTGGGGAGGGTTTCCGGGCTCTTATTTATTTATATATTTATTTTATCCACATACCTGAAATTGTATCACACCTGGAACGTAGACTGAAAACATTGTTTCAGCGACTTGATACCGTATATCTCAAATGTTTTGTCAAACTTGCATTTTCACCCTGAGCTCGCAAAGGAAGGCAGGGAAATGTTTTTAATCAAATGGCTTTGGTTATCATGTCTTCAGAGATTTCTAACCCCGTAACACAAGAAAGTCTTCTCAAGAGATGGGGGTTTCATACGAGCTGGCACTTCATGTTGGTAGTCATGTTGGCAGTCATGTTGGCACTCGTGTTGGCAGTCGTGTTGGCAGTCGTGTTGGTAGTCATGTTTAGTCGTGTTGGCAGTCGTGTTGGTAGTCGTGTTGGTAGTGGCATCTGCATCTAATATGTTGTGTACATTGAAGGCCACATAAAAGTATGAATTGTTAAAGGCCATATTCAGGTATCGATCATTAAAGGCCATATTAAGGTATCCATCGTTAAAGGTAACATTAAGGTATCGATCATTGAAGACCACGTTAAGGTATCGATCATTAAAGGCAATATAAAGGTATCGATCGTTAAAGGCCACATTAAGGTATCGATCATTAAAGGCAACATGAAGGTATCGATCGTTAAAGGCAACATAAAGGTATCGATCATAAAAGGCCACATAAAGGTATCGATCATGAAAGGCAACATAAAGGTATTGATCATTCGAGGCCACATAAAGGTATCGATCATTCAAGGCAACATAAAGGTATCGATCATTAAAGGCCACATTAAGATATCGATCATTAAAGGCAACATGAAGGTATCGATCGTTAAAGGCAACATGAAGGTATCGATCATAAAAGGCCACATAAAGGTATGGATCGTTAAAGGCAACATAAAGGTATCGATCATAAAAGGCAACATAAAAGTATCGATCATTAAAGGCAACATAAAGTTATCGATCATTAAAGGCAACATAAAAGTATGGATCATTAAAGGCCACATAAAGGTATGGATCGTGAAAGGCAACATAAAGGTATCGATCATAAAAGGCAACATAAAAGTATCGATCATTAAAGGCCACATAAAGGTATCGGTCATTGAAGGCAACATAAAAGTATCGATCATTAAAGGCAACATAAAGGTATCGGTCATTGAAGGCAACATAAAGTTATCGATCATTAAAGGTCAAATTAAAGGTATAGATCATTAAAGGCAACATAAAGGTATCGATCATTAAAGGCCAAAATAAAGGTATAGATCATTAAAGGCAACATAAAGGTATCGATCATAAAAGGCAACATAAAGGTATCGATCATTAAAGGCAACATAAAGGTATCGATCATTAAAGGCCACATAAAGGTATCGGTCATTGAAGGCAACATAAAAGTATCGATCATTAAAGGCAACATAAAGGTATCGATCATTAAAGGCAACATAAAGGTATCGATCATTAAAGGCAACATAAAGTTATCGATCATTAAAGGCAACATAAAGTTATCGATCATTAAAGGCCAAATTAAAGGTATAGATCATTAAAGGCAACAAAGGTATCGATCATTAAAGGCAACAAAGGTATCGATCATTGAAGGCAACATAAAGGTATCGATCATTGAAGGCAACATAAAGGTATCGATCATTAAAGGCAACATAAAGGTATTGTCGCAGCGCTGGTGGTCCAGGTTAATCCCGGCCCAAATTGGGGACTTCTCCCTTGGAGGCCTACAGCTGAGACTCTCAGAGATTAATGCACACAGGAAAGTAGTCGTAGTTTTATATTCAAAGTAAAATCAATGGCCACAATTTGGTGGTGGAGAGAGGTTGCGACGTATTGAATTTACTGCATGGAGTTTGGCTCCATAAGTATACCCTGGTCTGTTGCCTTCATTTGATCAAAGTCAAACTTGCATACACCGGCCATCATGCTATGTACAGGATGTCTCATGAAGATTGGTTGCTCTTCCGAAAGCCTCAATATCTGCACAAAAACAAAAAGCACATTGTTTTACAATTATGACAGATGACAGCCTGCATGCATTGGCAGACCTTACAAACACCTCCTCGAAGCCATGAACGATGAGCCACTTGACCACACCCTCTGTAACCTTTCGGTTTTTCCATTGGCTGATATGGGGTTTTGATGTTTACCCATTGGCTATTCCATGACAACAATAGGTCATTGTCTGAATAGGATATAGAAGACACAAGCGTGATGGCATACTGATACATTTGGACAACTTTGTCCCAGTACATGACTCAGAAACAATTAATGTGCACCGCTGTATTATATGCAGTAGGTTAAGTGTGCCTGTCCTCCCAAGATTTATAGGAACACGAGAAAGTCCGTGGGCCCCCGACCCACTTTTTCTTGCATTGTTTGTAGCTAAAAAAAATTATTTACTTTTAAATTCTAAAAAGGGGAAACAGGTGCAGGAAGGGTACCTTGACAGTTGCCGTGTGGATAAGGGGAAATGTCCTTAACCGTCTCAATTTTCACAGCTCCTCATAAATAATAATGAAATAAATAAAAAGTCATATTTAAATAAAATTGTAGGAGCCAATCACAGCGCACACAGCCTCACACAACCAATATAGGAATTTCCAAATGATGTATGATTGCTCATGAGGCCTTCTGTGCAGATGCGCTGTTTGTGCGTTTTCACCGACTCGGTGAAGGTCACCAGGCACTTTTCACCTGCGATTGCTAGCAAAATCTCTTATTCGAATCATATTTTTGTTTCTCGCCCCTCCAACAAGGTTGGAGACGGAGACATTAAAACGAGCTCTGATGGACGGACTTATCATCTGTCCATGTACTTTTGTGTCCGTGATATTTCAAAAGCCATTCATGGTTTAGCTTTCATATTACACAGATATATTCCTCATACCACACAAAAGATGGGGGACTGAGAGCATCAACTCCTTGTTACATAACGTTCAGCATTTAAATGAAAGAGTGGCAATTTCAAAATGGTGAAGAATAATTGTTTGTGTTCCTGAATGCAAATCGGACTCGCAAAAAAACGAGAAATATCCGTGGATGAGAGGTGTCTACTTCATACCATTTCCTGTTAATACATGTAAGCGGTGGCAGTGAATAACACACGTGTACGCACACACACACACACACACACACACACACACACACACACACACACACACACACACACACACACACACACACACACACACACACACACTTATCCTTTTTGTAGCAATAGATGAATAGATAAAAAGATTTATTATAATTTCTCCTGTTGCCGCAGAACCAAACACACAATGTCGCGTCCGAGTACCCGTTAATATAGGATTCCTCAGAGCCAGGACCTTTCTTCCTGAGAGATGGTCCAAACAGTCTTTTATGGCACTGCGTTCAGTGTTACTCGACTTTACCGTTCCCCATGGTCGCCTAAATGAGCTAAAATGGACGGCACACGCACAGAAAGCAGATGGCTGAAACACGTTGTCTTACCTTTTAAAGGGTTTATTTGAAAATCAAAGTATAGAGAAGAGGGTTGACAAGATGCTATCATAAACGGAACAAACCAAGCGAATCAAAAGACACAAAGAGAAGAATGGGAATACGCAAACTTGCATACAAGAAGTCAAACTAAAACACAAAACCTAACCCACTGAGTGCCAAAGATCACACTCATACAACAAGACGGTAATGCAGGTGGGACTTCCCTTTGTCTAGGATGTGCAAGGTGGGTGCAGGACTCAATGCATTCTGCTTTAGAAACCAGGTGCAAGATGAGAGCCTGGAAATGATGGTGTCCAAAGATGAAGTAACACAACCACGAGCAGGGCCAGCGATGAGTAGGCCTTCATCCAGGCCAGGTGGTTATCTTCGACCTTTTCCTCAACGAGGACTCCCAGTCGGCACTTCTTCCTCCTCAAAGTGCTTCTTTGCACTCTGTGCATGTGGAGATCTCCTACTGGTACGCGAATACAGCTGGTACGTGCTTGTAGGAAAGTCCCAGCATCAATCCCAACATCGTGTGTATCTGCTATTGGACAACATTTGATTGAGAATACAAACTGTGCTGAACAGTATAATGTGGATGCATTCACGATATTGAGTAGAGAACGAAGTATAACGCATGTCTGAATATTGGAAGCGACATTTATCTATTCCATGGACCCGATGTTATGTTGGCAAAAAGAGTTTGTCCACTCGCTTTGCTTATTTGTGCAAAGAAGAAGAGGAACACAAACTCATCTCACGATCACAGATGGTGATGAAGAGGATTCTGCGACAGCCTTCGGGGCTCTGCCTCAGACTCTGCAACCTCCAATTGGAGAGCTGAACACTGAACAGACTCCTCCCACCTAGACCATTGGGAGGTGATGATGCATCAGTCGGGAATGTCCAATCGGAATTGACTTTGTTGATAGGTGTCTACTAGACTGTTCTTCTTCATTACCTCGTTGTAGTTTTTGTAGTTTTTTTTTTAATTTTTTTTCTTTTGAGGGGAGGGGGCAAAGGTATAGATGGTCTTGGGTAAAAAAAAAACACGCAACATCAACCACACAACACACCTTGACGAGACCCCAACCAAAAGCACACATGCATACAAATCACCCATCAATGCTCAAACTACCAAAAAGTCCTGTTAACATCCCCATACCCCTCTATCTCCATAAATTCCAGGTACCCATCTAAATATAATTTAAACTTATCTTCTGTTTCTGCTGCCACTACCTTTCCAGGGAGACCATTTCATGTATTAACTACTCTCTGAATGAAAGTCCCCTTTATTACTACCTTCTTCACTCTCCTCTTCGCTATGGCCCCTGGTCCTATCACTGTCTACTCTGTTGAATAATTCAACTGCACATATTCTATCTCGACCTTTCATTATCTTAAACATCTCCATTATATCTCCTCGTAACCGCCTCCTTTCTAGTGTATAAAGCCCTGTCTCCTTCAGCCGCTCGTTATAGCTGAGTTTAGCGAGTATTGGCCTTGAATCAATCTAGCAACCCTACACTGAACCCTCTCTATGACATCTATGTCCTTTCTGTGTTGTGGTGACCAGAACTGCACACAATATTCGAGATGTGGCCCTCACAAAATTCCTGTACAATGTTAACACCTCCTCTTTTGATTTATAATTGATCCCTCTCCGAATACAATCTAAAACCCTATTTGTTTTACCTCCAGCTACCTGGCACTGTGCTTCCTGTTTACCTCCTGTATCTATGACCACCCCTAGATCCTTCTCCTGTGTGACACGCTCCAAAATTAACCCTTACATCATGTAATCTCTATTTTCATTGTTCTTTCCCATCCCCAATTCTTCTCTGGATTCTTTGTTAAAGAATGGTGTCACATTTACGACTCTCCAATCCTCCAGTACCTGTCCTGACTCCAGGGAACTATTGAAAATATCCGTTAACATCTCGCTTAAGGCACAGTCACACATTGACGTTTTAGCCAGGAATGGCAACGTATAAAGATGTATGTAAAACGTTGGCGTATGCTGAAGTTTTGAGGTTTTTTTTAAGTTTTGGTCGTATTCATAACGTGTTGGTCGTATGCATAACGTATTAGTAACGGGCACAGAACGTTTCGTTGTGTTAAAGATAACTTATACCAACGAATGCTTAGCCTGTTGTCGGCGTTCACAACCTATGCCCAACGATAGTTTAACTTAGTCATAGTGCGCTGCACGTATCGCCGATGAACTCGTGGCGTTCTCTGTTAAAAACCTGCCACTCGCCGATTTAAATCATAACCGCCTGAAAATTGGGTGTCAACATCGCAGTCACACCTTGACGATTTAGCCAGCATATGCCGACCTATGAAAAATGTGTCTAAAACGCTGGGACAAGCCGAATACGGTATGGGTAAGTTGTGTATACGTTTGGAGCACGATGAAAAACAATGAAGTACGCTGGCATATTACGTGGTACGTCTAGTACATCGTGAAATTTCAAGCATGTTGAAAATTTTACGACATACTCGACGTGTGGCTCACAAGTTCCGCATACGCTGGCATAAGTTCTCGGCACACTCCGCAATCGTTTATACACGTCGGCCACACGGTACTTGTAAGTTACTCATAAGTCGAAACACGTCGAGGTAATGTTTAGCATACCCGAAACTTAATCTTTAACCTACGAGTAACGTGCTTTGAACCTATTAGTAGCGTGCTTTGAACCTATGTGTAGTGTGCTTTGAACCTATGTGTAACGTATCTCAAACGCACATTGGCGTATGTAGACGAATTTGATTGACGTCTTCCGGACGACCACAGAACTTACTGAACGTGTTTCTAACTTACATCTACCGTATAATGGCGTATTATATTGGCAGCGTTTAGGGGAATTGGTATATACAAATGGGCTTCACAAGAGGAACCCGTTAGTGTTCCAGACTCCATGTTGAGTAGATGTCAATGTCAGTAGCAGTGGCAGTAGCAGCAGTAGTAGTAGTAGTAGTAGTAGTAGTAGTAGTAGTAGTAGTAGTAGTAGTAGTAGTAGTAGTAGTAGTAGTAGTAGTTCGAGAGAATTTAGTGATGTCGATGTTATTAGTAGTTCGAGAGAATTTAGTGATGTCGATGTTAGTAGTAGTAGTGGTAGTTGTACTTTCAAGTAACGTGTTGCAAAGTGTGAACAACGTTCGTGTAGCGTGCTTACAAAACGTTACTCATAGGTTAGAAATAAGTTTCGGGTACGCTAAACATTACCTCGACGTGTTTCGACTTATGAGTAACTTACAAGTAACGCGTTTCAATGTGTGTCAATGATCGCATAACGTGCCTACAACTTATGGCCAGCGTAGCGGAACGTTTGAGCCATACGCCAGCATACGTCGTAAAATTTCAAGCATGAAAAAATTTGAGGAAAACCCAAAAGTTCAACGTTTAAAGCCAGCGTACAACGACGTATGGCAGTGTTTTTCAGCATGGTCTTAACATATACAAAACGTACCCATAACGTATTCGACGTGTACCAGCGTTTTACACAAATTTTCCAAAAATCGGCATAAGCTGGCTAAAACGTCAAGGTGTGACTGGGCCTTTACCTGTTCAGCCACTTCCCTCAATACTCTCAGGTGCATATTATCTGCACCCGGGGCCTGATGTACTCTCAGATTACCGAGCTGTTCCTTTACTTCCTCCACTCCAACCTGGATCTTCTGTAAAAGCCCTTCCTCACCTCCTCGATAGATGTTTAATATTCTTAGCCATGTCCTTCTCATACTCTCTTTTGGCTTGTCGAGTTATTTTCTTCACTTGCCTGTTTACTCCGATAGTGATATAAATGTAACTCCAGTCCTGTTCTTTTAAACCTAATAAATACCTTCTGCTTCTCCTTAATAGCATAGCTTATCTCACTACTCAACTACCCTGGTCTCTTTCTGTTTCTAGTTTTACACCTCATTGAAATGTACTCACTCTGCACTCTACACATTTGGTCCTTGAAGGTTTCCAATTTCTCTGATGCTGATTGTCCTGTTGTTGGAGTCTCCCAATCTACATCACCCAACTCTCTCCTCATAGCTTGAAGGTTTCCCATTTCTCTGATGCTGATTGTCCTGTTGTTAGAGTCTCCTAATCTACATCACCCAATTCTCTCCTGATACCCTCAAGGTTTGCCTTTCCTGAAATCTAATAGCCTCACCCTACTATCCTGAACTCGAACCCTGAACAGATTCTTTGCACACACAAAGTTATGGTCACTTGCTCCAAAATGGTTCCCCTACCTCCACCTCCACGACCATCAGCTAAACGAACAAAAATGATGATTCACGGATAGTCGTTAAATGCGTGGTGATGACGTCTGAACTGTTCAAGGTATTTTGCGCTTGAACAATGAAGTTCATTCCGGTTCTGGGTTTGACGTCCGGTTCTGGGTTTGGAGTGTCGGCAGGTCTCCTTCAGGGCTCTCTGCTGACGATCTCAAAGTTAAAGGCGCTGTCACACCTTGACGATTTAGCCAGCGTATGTCGACTTATGAAAAATTTGTCTAAAACGCTGGCACACGTCGAATACGTTATGGGTAAGTTTTGATAACATTAAGAGCACGCTGAAAAACACTGCCATACATCATCGTACGCTGGCTTTCATCATTGTACTTTGCGGTTGTCCTCAAATTGTAGCATGCTTGAAATTTTACGACGTATGGCAGCGTATGACTCACATGTTCCGCTACGCTGGCCATAAGTGGTAGGCACGTTATGCGATCGTTGACACACGTCGACACACGTTACCTTGTAAGTTACTCATAAGTCGAAACACGTCGAGGTAATGATTGGCGCACCCGAAACTTATTTATAACCTATGAGTAACGTGTTGTAGGCACGTTACACGATCGTTGACACACGTCGAGGCACGTTATGCGATCGTTGACACACATCGAGGCATGTTACTTGTAAGTTACTCACAAGTCGAAACACGTCGAGGTAATGCTTAGCGTACCCAAAACTTATTTCTAACCTATGAGTAACGTGCTTTGAACTTGTGTGTAACGTACCTCCAACGCATATTGACGTATGTAGACGTATTTGATTGACGTCTTCCGGACGACCACAGAACTTACTGAACGTGTTTCTAATTTACAGCTACCGTATAATGGCGTATTGGCAGCGTTAAAAAATAAAAAAAAACTTCCGATATTTCGTTACGTGCCGTTACGTCACGTCCGATTGCCTCTTCAGTTTGCTCATGTCTTATTCTTAGTTCCTCCTCTGTGATTATTTTCTGTTTGAGGATATTGTCACGTCAACGTCCAAACTTAAAAGCAAATGTCCGAATATATTTTAAAATTTGTGATAGACAAAAAAAAACAAAAAAACGACAACAGCAACTTCAGATATTTTGTCACGTGCCTTCACGGAGCCAAGGAGAAAAAAAGAAAATGTGCCTTGACGGAGAAAATAAGTTTCGGGTATGCTAAACATTACCTCGACGTGTTTCGACTTATGAGTAACTTACAAGGAACTTGTGTCGACGTGTGTCAACGATCGCATATCGTGCCTACAACTTATTCCCAGTGTCGCGGAACGTGTGAGCCATACGGCGAATACGTCGGAAAATTTTCAGCATGCTTGAAATTTCACGACGTACTCGACGTACCACGAAATATGACAGCGTACTTCATCGTTTTTCAGCGTGCTCTTAACGTATACACAACTTACCCATACTTATTCGATGTGTGCCAGCGTTTTAGACACATTTTTCATAGGTCGGCATACGCTGGCTAAATAGTCAAGGAGTGACTGCGTGGTTGACACTTCCAATTTTCAGTCGGTTATGATTTAAATCGGCGAGCGGCAGGTTTTTAACAGGCTACGCCACGAGTTCGTCGGCGATACGTGCAGCGCGCTATGCATAAGTTAGACTATCGTTGGGCATAGGTTGTGAAGGCCGACAACAGGCTAGGCATTCGTAGGTATAAGTTATCTATAAGACAACGAAACGTTCTGTGCCCGTTACTAATATGTTATGCATACGACCAACTCGTTATGAATACGACCAAAACTTAAAAAAAAACATCAAAATTTCTACGTAAGCCAACGTTTTACATACATTTTTATACGTTGCCATTGCTGGCTATATAGTTAAGGTGTGACAGCGCCTTATGTTTCCGGTCGTTATCTGTCCCGTTTTAACTTTTTATTTTCTCACCTACATGTTACTGTGTGTTCCGAGTTCGGTTTTGTTTCAAAAATCGTGCTATTTTGTGAGATTTCATCGACCTTGTCTTACCGGGTGCTTGAGGCCTACCCTTGAGGCCTACCCTTGAGGCCTACCCTTTGTTTCCCCTCAGTGTACGATCATGTTTATTTGTTTTTTTTTTCCCCCATCACCTTCAATTTATATCTTCCCCACTTTCCTCACGTCCTCCATCCCTCCCACGAATCACTCTATTTCTTATCTTCAACCAAAAAAACAAACAAAAAAACGACCTTTCTCCTTACACATTCACGAGTCTCGATACTTCTTCATCCTCTTCTTCATCCTCTTCTTCCCCACTCTTCTTCCCCACTCTTCTTCTTCTTCTTCTTCTTCTCCTCCTCCTCCTCCTCCTCCTCCTCCTTCTTCCTCTCCTTCTTCCTCTCCTTCTTCCTCTCCTTCTTCCTCTCCTTCTTCCTCTCCATCTTCCTCTCCTTCATCTTCCTCTCCTTCTTCCTCTCCATCTTCCTCTCCTTCATCTTCCTCTCCTTCATCTTCCTCTCCTTCATCCTCTTCTTCCCACTCTTCTTCTTCCTCGTTTTTTATACACTTCCATGACCGAATCTGTTGAAAACTCTCTCAAACATTAATAATAATAATAAAAACGATCTCTTATGTCAGGTCTGAATGTCCGGTGCTTCATATTCCTCTTTCACACGTGTGGTACTCTTTACTGTATCATAATGCACTACGATTCTGCTATTTTAACAGACTGTTCTCAATTCGACCTTTCCCTCATACCTTGCCTAAAAAAATCCAACTGTTACAGCGTTTCTTCTCTCTCTTCTCTGAATTCACCTTTATTGGATCCATCAAGAAACGTGTTAAATCGCATCTCTGACCGAAAACTTAAAAAAAAAACCCCAGTTTGCTATGGATGTTCGCTTTCCATCAACCATTCTTTTTTTCCAACTTCAGTGCCAACTCACCCCCCTCACCCCTCACTCTCAAAGCAACCATCGCACTCTTCTCCCTCCAAGCCTCCCTCTCACCTCTCTCAAAAACTCCCCTCACCTTTCTCCCACCATTCATTCCCCTCACCCTTCTCAAAGTTGCTCCCACCCCTCTCATCCTCAAAGCTGCCTCTTTCCATTGCCCTCTCACCTCCATCTCTTCACTCCACCTCCTCAAATTCTCAACTGCCTTCTTCCCCCTCTATTGTCCCCCTCTCCCCCAGCACCACAGAGCCTTTTCTCCTCCTCATCCGGCCCCCTCCCCTAGATATTCTGCAATCCCCCACCCTCCTTACCCCTCCCCCTCCCTTGTCCTTCCCTCCCCTCCCCCACCCCTTGCACCCAAAGCCTCCTCCCCTCCCTCTTCATTAAAAGTGTGGACCTCAAATATCCGGGGCCTTCGCTCAAACCTTTCAGATCTTTCGATACAGGTTGCCACTGACAAACCAGACATAATCTGTCGAAGAGAAACTTTTCTCCCCCAAGACGTGTCTGACTCCCAAGTATCTCTCCCTGGTTACTCCCTCCTCCGGTATGACAGACCTGAGCCTCGTCCTGGTGGAGGTGTTGCTCTCTTCATCAAAGACTCTATTCCTCACTCTCCATTCACTGCCCTCACTCCCCCACACCCCCAGGAATACCTCTGGCTTCGGCTTCGCCTCCACTCCCACTTCAAGTTTATACGTGTACTGTACCGTCCACCTAACAGTGATGACTCCATCTACATCTCACTATCTGAAAACATGGACCAACTTCTATCTTCTCATCCAAAGTCTCTCTTCCTCTTATGTGGTGACTTCAATTGTCATTACGCCAGTTGGCTCGGTGTGGGTACCTCTCTCACCTGTCATGGCACCTCAGCAAAAGCTTTCTGCGACTCATTGGGACTGACTCAATCGGTCAACTTCCCGACACGGATCTCAACCAATGGTACTCCATCTCTTCTGGATCTGATTTTGATAAATTTCCCTGACAATATCTGCTGCTCTTCCTTCGCTCCAATTGGTTCTTCGGACCACATCCTTGTCAAAGTGGACATCTCTCTGGCTGTTATCAGAGAACCACCTCACTACCGTCGAGTCTGGCATCACACAAACTGACTGACAGGGTCTCCAAGCAGCCATCAAACTTATGGAGTGGTCTCCTATCGCTACTTTCTCAAACATCAACTCATCCTGGGAATTCTTTCACAGAAACTAGCTCTCCCTCATGCACAGATTTATCCCTTCTTGTGTTCAGTTGTCCTACCCTTCCTCCCACCCTTGGTTTACTGAAGCATGTGGCGAGGCAGTTGTCCTGAAACAACTTGCCTTTGCCTCATGGAAAGCAAACCCAACTGAGGGCAATCTCAGTTCCTTCCATAAAGCTTGGAACAAGTGTGTATCTACCCTCAGGAGAGCCAGAAAACAACATCTTTCTCATCTCAAGTCTGAACTCTCAAACGTCTCTCCCTCAAAATCCTGGTGGTGCCTCATCAAATCTGTTTCTGGTGTATGTTCCCCCTCCATCCGTTCCCTTACCTCAAATGGCCGCACTGCTGATACCACACGTGAAAAGGCTGAATGCCTAAACTCAGTGTTTTCAGCTAAATCTTGTGTCCAAAACCCATCACTTTCTCGACCCACCTTACCCAGTCGCACCCAACTGTCCCTGGACTCTGTGTCCTTTTCTCCTAACAAGGTGGAGAGCTTGCTGTCAAATCTCTACTCAGATTCTACAACCGGTCCAGACGGCATCAACCCACGTGTCCTAAAAACCTGCTCTTCTGCTCTTGCTCACCCTCTCTCTTTTCTATTCACCCTCTCATTTGCTCAAAGTCATCTGCCATCTGCTTCGAAATCAGCAAACATCACTGCCCTGCATAAAAAAGGTGCAAAAACAGATCCCTGCAACTACAGACGAATCAGCCTTCTCCCAATCATCAGCAAGGTTATGGAATACATCATCGCTTCAGACATTAAATCCTTCCTCTTCTCCAATGGCTTGATTTCCAATCATCAATTTGCTTTCAGACCAGGTCACTCTACCCTGGATATGTTGCTTCTGCTCTCCCAACAATGGATGGAGGTCCTCAATGCCAGACAGGAAATCTGAGCCATATCCCTGGACATATCACGTGCTTTTGATACAGTCTGGAACCCTGCCCTACTCACCAAACTCTCTTCCTATGGTATCCAAGGACATCTCCACTCATGGCTCGCAGACTTCCTCTCCTGTCACAGTCAATGGGTGGTCCGAAATGGAGTTCTTTCATCCCCTCTTCCTGTCCAAGCTGGAGTTCCTCAAGGTAGTGTTTGGGCCCTGTTCTTTTTGTGGATTTCATCAATGATCTCTCCAACTCTCTGGAAAATCCTCTATATCTCTTTGCTGATGACCCCACCCTCTGCCATTACCATCGGTCATCCCTCAGACCGGCAAGCAGCAGCTTCTTCACTCACTACAGATCTGGATAAAATCACAAACTGGTCCAACACGTGGAACATGTCTTTCAATCCGGACAAATTTCACACTCTCACCATGTCTCTTCGAAAGAACCGTTTAGAAAACCCCCCATCCACTTTCTCAACAATCCACTGGAAGAAGTCCTTTCTTTCAAACTTCTGGGTCTCACTATCTGCCATGGCCTTTCCTGGAAAAGCCACGTTTCAAACCTTGCCTCCAAAACCAGTCACCGACTGGGAATCCTCCGTCGTGCAAAGTCCTTCCTCGGCCCATCTGAGCTCCTGACCACTTACAAAGCTTTTGTCCACAGCCTGATGGAGTACTGCTCTCCCCTCTGTGCTGGTGCTCCTGCCTCCCACCTTTCTCGGCTTCACGCTGTGGAAACCAAGGCTTTTTGGATCATTGGCATCTCCCGCAATGATGCTGAGTCTTTGGGCCTCTCACTCAATCACCGAAGGCTGGTCGGTGGTCTTTCTGTCTTCTACCCTCTCCTCTCCAGCGTCGCCCCCCACCCCCTGCTCTCTCTGCGATTTGTCCCCACCACATTTCCGCAGGGCGCTCAAAGTCCGACAACAACCCTTTCTGGTAAAACTACCAAAATCACGAATCACTGCTCACCTTCACTCTTTCATTCTTCTTTTTTCCCGCCTTTGGAATAAACTCCCTCACTCTATTCATTCCCATTCTTCCCTCCAGGCTTTCAAAACAGCTCTTCACCACCACCTCTTATCATCCCCCATCCAAATTCTTGATCTTTTCTACCCCCGTTAATCCACCCCAAACCCACCTCCTTCAAATTCCCTGCTTTCCTTCCTGAAAGTCCCTGTAATGTCCATCTTCTATTCCACATGTTCCGTGCCCCATCCCTCTCCCTTCCACAGATCTTCTAATGTCTGTTCCCCACCTTTCGATAATCTCCTTCCCACTCCCGCCCCTCTTGTCTCATGCCCCCCCTTGCTGTGCGTTGTGTGTTCGCTCTCACACGAGCCTCGACAAGGTATACAAAAAAAGGTCTTTGTCTGTGATCCTTTTCCTCCATCACAGCGGACAGCCAACCTCCCGGATGTGGAATGACGTCAAAATTAAACTCTCATTATACCACTGATCTCTCCGGGCAAGATTTTTTGAAGCCATTTGTCCGCCATCTTTGTTCTCCCAAAACGACTGAATGGGCCTGTTTGTCACGAAGGTGAATCATGAATGCCGCTTATCGATGAAATTCGATTCCTCTTCTCCTTTGATCACCGTCGCGGTTTTTACACCTTCAAGCCGGAAGTGGAATCAATTCAAGCGGGAAAGGAGAAAAATCAAGTCGGAAGGTGGAATTCTCATCGGAAACACGCATCTTGAAGCAAGTATCGGTGTTCACGTAAACGGTATTTTGCTTGTTGTGGGAGAAGCAATATGGCGGCTGGAGCGCTTCCGGTGGCTTCAGGACCGCCCGACCAATTCACGTTGGGTACCCAATCCAGTTCGTGTGGAGATCAGCGCATTAAACAGCTGCGCTCTTTGCGTCTTCCCCTTCTCAATAAAAAAAAAAATCGAAAGTAATTTATTTTTATATTACATTGATATATTTTATTATTATTTACCAGATGCTTAGAATATTTAGACGTTTAAAAACTTTTTCCTTCTCCAAACGGAAAGTGTTCGTCACACGGATATTCGGACGCCCTCAGGGCAGGAATGAAGATTTAAATCTTGTGAAACGGAAGGCGGGTCCGACGCCCTCAGGGCAGGAATGAAGATTTAAATCTTGTGAAAGGGAGCGCGCGAGCTGGTTTTAAACGGTGTAAGCGCCGTTTGTTTGTGAGTTTCGTTCACCAGGTGCTCGGTTTTGCTCCGTGTTTGTGAAACATGAAATGTCCCGGTGCCTGAATCGGGAAAGGGAAGGTTAATGGTGTCGGGGTCAGCAAGCGGCGGGTATTTTGAAACGTCCGTGACGTACACTCGTCCTTCGAACCCCGAACGTACGTGTCGTGCTGTGTAACCCTGAGGTAATCGTTCAACGCTCGGCTTCTTATTGTTCATACAAAATGCCGACTCGCGACGTTTTGCCTGATGTTTACACACAGAGTACAGCTGGAGGTGGGCTGTGTGTGCGTGCGTGTGTCCGTCCAGGCCATAACTTTTATCTTTTTTTTTTTTTTTTTTTTTTTTTTTTTATTATTCGAGATTTTGTCATAAAATTTTCAACAAACATTTATTATGAGAATATGTAGATAATTTAAAATGGTGTCAAAATGTGAAAGGACCAAGCCTTTAGTGACTCGATTTATATATGTAAAACAAAACTATAAGCTCGTCGCAGCACGTCAAGCACGAGACGGCCGGTTTGTTTGTTTATTTATTTATTTATTTATATTGAACTTTGAACAGTGTGTCTGTCCGGGTCATAAAATTTATCATCTTATGTTTTGCACCTCAAATGTTCAACAAACCTTCTGTTTATGAGAATTATGGAGAAAACAAATTAATAAAATGTACAATATTTCTTTAAACACTCGAGTTTTCGTCGAGTTTAGTTTGACGACAAAGCGAACGTGGGCTTTGCATTTCGAGATGCTTTCTAATTACCTCCGCCATCCAAGGTGGGTGTCCATCCATCCATTCGGACCATACTCTGTGCAGAGCGTTGGTGCCGCCGAAGCAGTCTCCTTGGCTATTGGGAACAATCCTGGACGGGTCGCCACTCCGACACAGTATACCAGCATGCTGGCACTCATTTTGCCGACCTCGGAAGGATGACAGGCAGAGTCAACCCCACCTGGTGTTAATTCAACAGCTGAGCGGGATTTGAACTCAGGACCCTAGGATCCCAAGCCCACTACCTTAACCATTAAGCCAACACCAGGCATAAGGTGGGTGTACAAGTTGTGTTTTCACCGCCGTTGAACACCATTGGTTGATGGGACCAAAAAGTGATACATACATGTAGCGTGACATTACAAAAAGTTGTGGACAAGTTCTGACCAAACGAGGTGGATGAGTTGGTTATTTGATAAGAACTAGCCGATTGAGATTTTTGGTTCAGGTCCCGATCCAGATCCGACCCATCAGTGGGATACAAAAAGTAAACTGTTCAACCTGGCGGAGGTTTGTGCCCTACTAGTACCGAGTGCCATTGTTGCCTTAACTTCCATCAGAACCATCTTCTTGTAACTCCGCTGGTTAACAACTTGTTTGCTGTTCTTTTATAAACTAATTTTTTTCCCTGCCTCTGACATTTAATTTTAATCTTCGTTTTAAGTCTCCCTTCATCATCATCATTTTTCTTTATTTTTTATGATTGGTTTTTATGATTTTGCTCCAAGTTTTAAACAAATCGCTATTGGAGAGGAAATCCATTATTATTAATATATATATATATATATATATATATATATATATATATATATATATATATATATATATTTCCTGGAGACAAGTAGTCCAAGTTGGCAGGTATTGTTCCATGCTTCCATCGCTGTTACCGAAAGTGCAACAATTTAGTGAGTCACCCTCCTCGTACTCGCGCAGAAAACTAAACCATCTCTTATTAGTTTAGCAAACATCCATGATCCTTGGCATGATTATGACATTATTTGAGCTTCAGTGATTGTGAGATCATGTATTGTTTCTGGGCAATGCAGCAAGTGTCCTTATGAGCACTTTTATTACATCTAACCCCCATCCAAAACCATGATCTTTTCTGCCCCTGTTAACCCTCCCCAAACCCACCTCCTTCAAATTCCCTGTTTTCTTCACTGAAAGTCTCTCTGGTGTCCCTCTTGTTTACCCCATCCCTCTCTCCCTTCCACGGATCTCCTGATGTCCCTGTTCCCTACTGTTGTTGAGCTTCCCTCTCTTACCCCCCTTTCGTCTCTTGCTGAATGCTGAAAGAAAAAAAAAAAAAACCCCAAAAACCTGCAGCTAAATGAGAGAATGTTTACCTTCTCTTGGGAAGAGAGTACCAGGGAGGCTTTATCATGCAGCAGGTTGATGTAAGGATGAGAGTTTGGGTGTGGACGACTGGAGAACATTGACATTTACTGCAATGTTAATATTTCCCAGGAACCAAACCCACTCGGACGTTGGTTCCCTCCCGATTGCCAATAACCGTGAGGATTATGGCAGATCGGCTCGCTTTCAAGGATGAAGTCTTGCGAAGACGGCTCGAAGTCTTGGGATACACAAACATATCACCAGAATCCATGAATGAGATTAGAGGAGGTATGCATTTCCTTGTATCTGTTTATTGATGTTGCTGAACGTTTCTTTGTGTGTTCGCCTGTTTGGTGGTCCAATTTGACCTCATGTAGTACATACTGTACTGATTTTTCCACGTATGGTCCACTCGTTCAGTTGCATTAAAGTGTATGGTCTGGGCTTAGCCTGGCACTGGGGGTCGAGTGACTGAAGGATTGTTTTATTTTATTATTTTTCGGTATACCGGTATATTCAAACTTCCAATACCAATTATATCCGGTCTAATCGATATATCGGTGGCCCCCTTTTTCTGAGCAAGGGTTATACTTGGTGGTTTTCCATTGCCTTCCCAGCAGTGGTCTGGTCGGGAGTTTCGAATTTGGCCATGGTGCTGGCGGTAGCTTGCCTACTCTTCATGAAGGACACCACAGGACGTTTTAATGTCCAATTAATACCGGCAGACTGTATGCCAGTTTAACATCCATCCTTGGGACGCCACACACAATGATGAATCGCCCTGCCTGTGAAACACTGGGATGACAGTTTGTAGCTGGGTCAGAATTCAAACCCAGGACAGACAGCTAAGAGACGAGTGTGAGGAGGCTATTAGTCCCAACCTGGCTTGCGCTACTATTAGCAACTTCTGGTTGTTTGTCTTTACCCAATCCTTTTTAAATGCTGAGAATCGAGCAAGGAAGCAGCACGTACCATTTAAAAAAAAAAGTCTTTAGTTTGATTCGACCGAGGTTCGAACCACCGATCTCCTTGACGCTACGTCACCGAGGATGGTTAAAATTAAACAAAGATGTCGACGTTGACGCACGTTGGCCAAGTTTACTGTTCAGTTAAAAATGTTTCAAGGAGGTGTTGGGTGCGGTGAATACCAATGTTTTCTTCTTGTCATAAATGATTTTTTTTTTTTTTGAGTACTCTGTGTTCCCCAAAAAAGCCAGTAAAGCCAGTGACGACTGTGTAAAGCAACAACCTGGTTCTATGCTGGTGTTTAAAAAATGCTTACTTGCTCTGAGTATCAAACGGTTGAAAGATGAAGTGAACCAAACAAGTGAGTTTCCTGCTAAGTGAACATCATTCAAAATCAGTATCGTTGGGATGTGTATAGTGAAAGCTATTTTGAAGGGACGCTTGCACTTCTTATCCACTGCTACCATTTATTCACAACTCCAAAGACCATGAGCCAAACCGCAAAATTTGTTCGTAATCTATCGACGACGTGACGTCAGGAAGCCCAGCCAACGCGGACGTTCTGTGCCGAAAGTCGAATGAAGCCGAAACAATGTTTGAATTTACTCCACACTGTGTTCATTTATATTTCAAAACGTTGTGGACGGATTATGACAATACTAGGTGGATGAGTTGGCGAGGTGACAAGAACAAGCCGATTAGATTTTTTTTGGTTCAGGTCCGAATCCCGATCCGGCCTATCGGGTGGATACAAAACGTAACTTGTTCAGTCTGGTGAGGTTTGCACTCTACCGAGTGCCGCTCCAGTTCTCCCATCCAATTCTTTATCTTATGATGCCAACTAAAAATTATTTATAACTTATTTACGGATTGCAGGAGGAAATACAAAATGAAATAAAAAGTGTTGACTTCAAAGCACAGGGTCTATTTTACAAGCAATAAAATGTTTGATACAGGTACAATTCTGCCATTTGCGATTACAGTGCATGTAAACTCTCCAAAGTCGAGCTTTCACACTCACTAGGAATCCTTCATGTCTTCTATCACCGATGGAATCTCTCCTTGTCTTTCGAGTCATTTTCAGACTTCAATATCATTTGCTTTCCCATTGCTTCCAATTATTTATTTATTTATTTTTGTCTACTGCTCAATCACCCAAAATAGTACTTTGGGGTTGTCCCCACTTTCAGAAACACCTGTACGTTTGTTAAAAAGTATGTGTGTGCATGTACAAGATACCAAGTAGAAGGAATGAAGTGATAACTTGAATAATTTTCCTCTGATTTTCATAATATTGAGTTAAATATAAAAAAATTTGGATCAACTGTCGATGGAGACACATTTTCTTAATTTACACACTATCCCTAAATGTTGAAGGTCAAGGTCATATGGTGGTCTGAACAAAATATGGCCATCATTGGATCACGGGTGATCGTCAAGGGTAAGCCTCCCCTAGTCAGCGGTAAGCCTCCCCCAGTCAGCGGTAAGCCCTTGTCGATCGCAATGTGGTTGCAGATACTGTATCTAGTTACCCCTCAGCCCGAATTGGGCTGAAAAAGGGGGTATTGTCGTCATAGGCATTGTCTGGGCGTCCGTCCGTCTGTCAACTTTTGGTTTCCGTCGATTTTGAGGAGAACGCCTTGTGCAATTAAATCCATTTTTGCAGGGTGTGTTGGGGTTGAGTAGAGGAAGGTTCCTTTCGAAAATGGGCGCGCTGCGATTTTCAATGTGGCCTCCATGGCAGCCATCTTGAAATTGGTTTCTGTCGCTTTCGAGGAGAACGCCTTGTCCGATTAAATCCATTTTTTCAGTGTGTGTTGGGGTTGGGTAGAGGAAGGTTCCTTTCGATAATTAATCGGTGCAATGCGATATCCAATATGGCGGCTAGGGCAGCCATCTTGAATTTGCTTTCCGGACAATAACTTGAGAACGGCTTGACAGATTGATTTTATTTTCATGGGGGTGGTTAGAGGAAGGTTCCTTTCGATATACAGCACAATCCGATATCCAATATGGCGGCTAGCGCAGCCATCTTGAATTTGGTTTCCGGTCAATAACTTGAGAACTGCTTGACAGATTGATTTTATTTTCATGGGGGTGTAAATGGGGGTGGTTAGAGGAAGGTTCCTTTCGAGAAACAGCACAATCCGATATCCAATATGGCGTCTAGGGCAGCCATCTTGAATTTGGTTTCCGGACAATAACTTGAGAACTGCTTCACACATTGATTTTATTCTGGTGAGGTATAATGGGGTTGAGTAGAGGAAGGTTCCTTTCCAAAATGAGCATGCTGCGATTTTCACTGTGGCTGCCACGGCAGCCATCTTGAAATTGGTTTCCATCAATTTCGAGGAGAACTCCTTGTCCAATTAAATCCATTTTTGCTGGGTGTGTTGGGGTTGAGTAGAGGAAGGTTCCTTTCGAAAATGGGCGTGCTGCGATTTTCAATGTGGCCACCATCTTGAAATTGGTTTGCGTCAAGGGGCTGAGGGGTTACGCCCGCTTTGCGGTGCTATTTTTATTGACTGCAGTGGTCTTTGTCTGCTACAAATCCTGCCATCGGCAGCCACCTTTGTCAGGCCATTTAAAAAAAATCTACCGACTGTTTTTCAATGCATGGCCAACCTGAATCGCCGGAAACCTGTTCCACACCGAGAAAGATTCTGAGGCAATTTGTCCCTACAAAAGCGGACAATATCCCCACTAATGGCGAGAGCGAGTCCCGGCCGCATTGTACGTCCATCAGACGATCGCGAGAGTGCGTCCCGGCTCTACCGCACCCTTCGGGTAACCAAATTGCACGCTCACCCTCACTCGCGTTAAAAAAAACCAAAAAACATTACATTGTCACTTTTTTATTGCTATCGTCATGACTCATCCTGCAAACTGTGACAGGAAAAGGATTATTCTCAACTTAAATCGATGTGTGGAAGTGCTGAGAAAGCTTGACAAACCTCAAGCACAATAAAAGGCGAGGGACTTTGTACGAAGATGTAGAAAAATTTTGGCAATTGCACATCTGTGTCAAAGCAGTTGTTGAGATGGAGAGTTGAAATTGGTCTTTAAGATTCTGACCTATGGGCAGAGATGCGTTGTAAAACTAAAAACATGTTTTTTTTTTAAACCTTATTTTTATTTAACACAATGTTCATAAATCCTGTAACACATGTCGCATCACAGGTCTACATGTGCTCCGCGTGTTGTTTTTGTTTGTTTCTGCTGTTGTTGTTGGGGGTCAAGTTTTGAAATGTGCATCCGTTGGTCAGACAGCTGCTGGGACCCTACCGACATTTTTGCAAGACTTCACCCACCATGGCATCCAGACAAATTAATATGGCTGCCATTTTGGGTTTCTGGTTGGCCTGTGTAGGCCCCTGCTGATTTATACACTGCCCGGGTTTGTTGTTGTCAGATTTCCATTGGCTTTGCTTGGGTCGAGTGTTTCGATGAGGGACCCCCCAAAAAATCTAATCGTATGTTGAATAAAAATGATTAGTATGGTTTAATCAATCAAGCCTGGCAGCAGGCACGGGTACACTCCTCCCTCAAAAAATAGTAACGGAATTTTTTAAATCCCCATCTTGCGGTTAAACAATCCGTGACCGTGTGACGAATCGGCTCCTTCCGATGGAACTGTGGCGGAGGCTGACATGGATGAGGTTTCGAGTTAATATTTCAATAGCTCAGTAAATGTGTGTTTCCCAATCGGCTTGTTACGAGCTTTTATCACAGGTTGTGACCACAATGCGGTTGTTCTTGTTCTGTTTTTCCTGTGGTTGCAGATGATTATGATTATTATTATTATTATTATTATTATTATTATTATTATTATTATTAGTGAGCCAGATATAGAGCTGCTTATTTTTACATTAATTTATCAAGAAATAATACACAAGGACAACTCAACACAGGAGGAGGACAGTCGGCCCATCGTCCCTCTGCCACCTCCACATCCCTCCACCCCAAACCAATCACTCAATCCACGAGTGTTAATCCTGCTATTAATTTTCAATTGGTCATTGGCTTTGTCACCGATTTAATATATTTTTAGTACGGGCCCCTAGGTATCGAAAAGCTACGTTTATCGAGCAAACGATTTCAAAAGGAGCGCCTCGCCACAATTGGAGCATTTAATTTACATCGGATGTGGCAATAAATGCGAATTGATGCTCCCAACTCGCCGGCTCGGTGACAGAAGACGCCATTTGCATGTTTTCCGTCTCCATCCCGACCGCATTTAGAATCCTGTGCAAGTACGGGCAACTTATTTTTAATTATCGGTGTTTTTCTTTGTTTTGTTTTTATTTTTAATTACCTGTGTTATGGTTGGAATAAAGCTTTGTGCCTGATTGGTTATTTTGTGTGGCTCAGACCTTGAGTTGCTGGTCCAGCAGGAATCCTCACCCAGTGAAAGAGCGATGAATGTGTCTGCTGTTTGCTCTGAATATTCAACTCCATCACAACTTCCCCATGCTCCTTGGTCAGGTTGTGCTGAATATCCAGGTCAGTTTTTGCATTCTGATGTCGCTTTCATGTGAGCCCCCGAGAAACTGACCTGGACTTTCCTATGTCCAGGATCAAATTTAGTCAAGTCTGCGAAAATAACCTTTAGAGGTCAACACACATTGAGTATTCATGGCAATGTCTTACAAAATGTTTGTGACTGGTTATGAGCTTTGTTCGTTGAGAGTCAAATGGGATTCTAAATGGGAACCCAAACTTTGAACCCTGTTTTATTTATCGATTTATTTATTTATTTATTATTATCACATTGCACTTTACTCAAAACTTATCTCATGTTTCATGATGCTCCACCTTACATCTTTGTGGCTCATGTGAGGGGCTGGCGGAACATGAGCTTATGATAATAACGAAAACTGGAGTTAAAAATTAACTATAATTTGTCTGATGAAATTTAACTCCTTCCATAAAATTCCATGTGATTATAGTTTTAAACCTGGTAAATAATATAAAGTTCATTATTATCCGAACGCTTTTTGAAAAAAACGGTGGGATGTTGTAATCGGCTTGGTCTGTCTGTCTGTTGGTCAGTCCATCTGTCCGTCCATCATGCTATCTCCGAAGTGGTTGTGCAGAAACTCGCCAAACTTGGTAGTTATGATCACCACATGGCAAAACGGTCTGAGAGCAGCAATTATGGGCTGTCTTGCTTGGATTTGAACCTCTAGCCTTTCACAGGCAGGGTGAGCAATCATCCTGATGTTTACCCCCCCCCCACATGAGCTTTAAACTGGGTGTCCTGTCTGCCAGCATTGGTTGGTGGACATAAAAACCCCCACGGTGTGCTTCTCGAAACTATTGCCGGCACCCTGAGCAAATTTACGAATTCCTGCACACTCCGTCGAGTGTCCTGTATCAGAGTGGCGACCCGTCCTGTATTTTAACCCAGCCAAGAAACTGTTTTGGCAGAACCGACGCTCTGTATAGAGAGAGAGATATAGAGAGATAGCATGGTACCTGATAATGATGAAGGCAAATGTCATGCTGATAAGTGCTCTGAATTTATGTTTGGATATAATTTACCAATCTGTATACTTGCCTTTTACCCCATAGTCCAATTATTTTGTGTTGGCACTTTTTTGTTATTTGTTTTTTCGTATAATCGGACATTTCTTGATTGCTTGCAACATGACTGTTACTTTTTCTTTGCAGCAGTCGCCACTGAACGCTCAGCAGATCCATATTTGAGTCGCACAGTCCAAGCATCTGCTCAACCTCCCTCAGCGCAGCCGCAATCTGGTCAGACCATTGCAAGCACACGCCTTGTTTCTTGGGACTGCTTGCGTGAGCTTACTAATGCCCAACCGTCACGAGCATCATGCAGTGGTGACTCGTGTTCCACGAGCAGCAGTGGACACAATGGCATGAATTTGAGACGCAAGGTTGTACGGTGAGCTGGGTTTGTTTACGTTGATCGTGAAGGGAACTGTCATTTCGTGCCTGATCATATTGCTACTCAGGCATTTCGATTTGTGCTTCATGGCATGAACTGTCCATTTGGGGGTGGGCACGTTTTGGTTTGGGATCAACGTTTCTTAACTACCCCAACTCGTGTTTTTTGCAGGCACAAGAATGGTGAAACCCTGGTGTGTGACGAGTCCCCTCAAAGTGACATGGGTGAGGAAGTTAATTTTGCTGTATCGGCTTGTTTACGATTTAAACCCGTCATGGAAATCGATAGGATGGTTTGTTGATGTTGAGTTGAGGGCCTGTTGTGCAGATGCAGCGTGCTCACAATCCTCAACTTGAGCGACGTCGATGGCGCACCATTACGAATCCCCACGCTTCCCACCTAAAGCAAATTTGAAAGCTACAAAAAGGTTCCACCAAGATTGACCCAATATCAATATATTTTTTTTTCCATTTGGACCTCTGACCCCAGGTCTCCAATGCCTTGGAGCATGAACCGGAGGTCAAATCAAAAACTTTGTAATGTATTTCATACTTCCCCCCCTCCCCTTCCCAATGTTGATTGCATATATGTTTCATTTAATAATGTGCCCGTAATTGCATTTTTTGGCATTTGCCCTTTTTTGGGGCGGGGTCCAAAATTTTACGGCTCTTGCACCTTCGTGCCATGTGCTGATCGTAACTACCATGTTTGGTGAATTTCTCTGTTGGTCGATCTATTTCTACTCTTTCAGACTGTTCTTTGGAATGTCCGATCTTATCACAAAACTCGCATAGCTGTGAAATTGGAAAAGGAGTCGGGGATGTTGGCGGCAGCAAAACATATCTCACTCGTGTCGCGCTTCCCTTTCTTACTGCTTGAAATTGTCTTTTCAGTAACTTGGCTGCATTGTTGTAGTGTTTTGCTGCTTTTCACCCACATGCCGATCTCGTTGCCTTAAATTCTCAAGGGCTACACAAAGAGGTACAGCAGATGTCCAGATGAAGCCTGACCTTCATTTAGAATATCTATTGGTGTGTGTTAACATTTTGATATGAGTTGTTAGCTCCCAGAGAATGTCCTCTTGAGTGATCGCGTAATGATTTCATCAGGAAATCGTTAGCTATTGAACGAGGTGAGTCTTCATCCATTCAGCAAGTTGAGTGAAAGAAACTTCATGAAGATGCTTGACCTTACGAGTTATCCCCACGCTTTCTGAAAAAAAAAAACAAAAAAAAACGGGGGGGTATTATGTTCGGCTCTCTCGTCCATTATGCTATCTCCTAAACGGTTGTGCAGGAAGTCACCAAAATTGGTCATTATGATTTCTGGTCTTGCACCCTTTGCTTTTTTTCCGTGCATCCCCCACTTTCTGTGGGGCACACACATGGTCCACCATCAACCCCCTTCTGCTGAAACTACCTAAATCTAGGATCACTGCTCACCTCCACTCATTTGTTCCTTTTTTTCCCCCACCTGTGGAACCAACTTCCACAGCCTCTTCAATCTCATTCTTACCTCCAGGTCTTCAAGCCAGCTGTTCATCACCATCTCAGATCGTCCCCAATCCAAAAACCATGATCTTTTCGACCCTCGTTAACCCCCACCCCAATTCCTCTTCCTAATCAGCCTGCCAAGACACTTGAAAACAGTACTGATGGCATCGCTTGTTGATTTTTGGCCAATGGGTTCAAATGTAAGACCATACCATGGGGTCTCAGAATCATCTGGTGGCCAACCTGATTTTTGACCTTCAAGGTCAAATTTTCAAGGTCAAAGGTCAGATGGGTGCAAAAAAAAAAATTTCCCCAAAAAAGTCCAGAATAATGTGTTCTATCATTTAAAAGCCTTAAATAACCAAAAAAACATAACTAATTTCAGTATTTTACCATTTATTGACTAAATTTATAGGAAAACATGAAGAAATCTGAACCAAAAACGTCAAATATCTCCATAATGGTTGAAATGACAGAAAACGCATGAAAAAGTCTTTACAAACCAGTTTCAAATACCCTGATTCTGGTTGGTAAACTCCTTGATCATCAACATACACCCATTTTGCATTATTTGAGTATATTTTCAGATTTAGGCTACTTGCATCTGACCTTGAAATATTGGCGGACATTCCATCGTGCTAAAAGATACCATTTCAGTCCAGTACTAGTGCTGTACTTCACAAACCATGGTAACTCTTGGTATAGTACGGTAAGTAATTCTTATAAGAAATGTTCAAAAACGAGAATAAATTGTGTTTTGGCTGTATTCATTTGGAGAAATTTCAAAGGTAGGCCTAAGCTGCCCAAGCATTTTAAGCTAACGCATCAGCTTTAAATGAGATTAAGAATTATTAAAAACCTGAAAACTGGCTTATGTAACCACATATTATGACATTGAAGATTAGAGCTATATTGAATGTGGATTTAGACATCCGTTTTCATAGCATGCACAAACGGCCATGCACCCCTGTTTTGACCCATTGCACCCACACGCAGATGTACGGCACTGTGTTTTACACCCGCAAGACATCAATGCTTGACAACTCTGAGGTACGGAGGGTTTTCTTATCCACACCACCTGTAACTGGCCATCATCATTTTCCTTCCATGCCTCAGTAGATGCTGGCGTGGGAAGTTCCATCTCAGTCTTGTCTGCTTGAAGCCACACCTTTGTTTGGAAATTTGCTCTTTTCAAGTGAAGTTCCAATGCATCTGTTGTTGGTGGGAGCATTTCCAGTGCTTTTTTTGCCTTTCTGAAATGCTTCAAACCTGGCAGTGTCGCATCCTTTGGTAAAACTTGGAGTTTTGTAGACACGACACACAAACTGTTCAATATCAGCAATAGCTCCATCTCGCCCAACACCATGCAGAAGTTCTGGATGCTGTACGTACACCTGCCAACATGTCTTTTTTCCGTTGCCCGCAAATGATGACACCGTGTCACATCCAGTCAGGGAATGGAAACCTAGGATATTGCTTATCACATTTCGAGGAAAGGTCTGTGCTATAGCATTTATGTGGTAGAGTTTGGTTGATTTGCTTGTTCCACTCTTCATCCACACATCACAAAGTCACGTTTGCAGAGGCCAAGAATTCTGTTCGACACATTCTACGACATCATGCTATGAACTTGTTCCTCTGTGTCCTTCTGGCAAAATATGCATTTTGCCCAGTCAGTTGGGGTTGACCGTTTTGCAGAAAGACAACTCTCAACACCTTTTTCATCCGGGTTTCCTCCTCTTTTGGGGTAAGGACTAAGTTTTTGTTCCTGTCTTTGGTAGCTTTGTTGCGAAGTCTTTCTAAACGACTGACCGAGGCAAAATTGGTGCAACAGTTACGATGCCACATAAGAGTTTTCGTTTCCCAGTCCTCGGCAGACAGTTTCTTGAGCTGGTCAGTGATCATGATTGATCCTCTGTCGCCCAAGCG
Organism: Eptatretus burgeri; assembly: GCF_056783735.1. Taxonomy (NCBI): domain Eukaryota; kingdom Metazoa; phylum Chordata; class Myxini; order Myxiniformes; family Myxinidae; genus Eptatretus; species Eptatretus burgeri. Next base: position 102,657,751 of record NC_140969.1, read on the forward strand.
TTCTCGTTCATTCATGGCATTCTGGATTCGTTTCCTCCAGTCATCAGTTGCACGGCGCAACTCATCTTTTTTTATTGTTTTCTTGGCAGAAAAGGCAATGGGAAAAGTTCACACCCTTGTCTCTTTGTCGGTTCAAGTTTGTGATCGGCTGAAGATCATTCTCAGCCATGTTTGCATCCTGAAACAAACGTGCAGACACCAAGACATATACTCCACCACCACACAACTAAAAAGCAAACGTGCAGTTAAACTAACTCGTACTGGAGTTCAGAAAGGTGCGTGTGAATGAGCTGTAAATGTCAAATAAGCCTTAGGCACAATGTAGTTTTGGTCAGCCAAAAATATTTGTACTATCGGTCTGGCCTTCAATATTTCAAGGTCAGACTGCAACAAAAGTAAGTACAACATACTCAAATAATGCAAAATGGGTGTATGTTGATGATCAAGGAGTTTTCCAACCAGAATCAGGGTACAGTGCAGACCGCTTATATGAATCAAAACAGCAGGGACCGAATCGCTCCCATATGTAGTCGTACTAAAAATGACCGCTTATACGAATCACGAGATCGCTTATAAGAATCAAAAGACCCTGGATGTGAAAACGAAACTAACACTTTCTAGAAAATCCAGTCATTTTCTCATGTATAAAAGTGTGTTGGGTTCGGTTTATCGCGAAAAATTATGTCCTCGATGGGTAAGAAGCGAAAAGCAATGTCCATCTGTGACAAAAAGCAACTGCTGGCGGCTTACGACGCTCTTCCAGAAGAAAAGAAGGTGAGAATTGGATTTTTCTGCTTACTTTTCTGTGCGTTAGCTAAAACCGGAAGGCGAAACAAGCAGTTGCTTGAGCAGGCCAGGAATTGTGTTGCCTTCAGCAAAGTGACCGACCAGCAGTAAAAGACAGCAATGGTGCAGTCAAGGAGGGAAGGGTAGGGGCCCAGAGCAAAATGAGGCTTGGGCCCTTTTACCTAATACACATGACCTAGAACTCAAGACGTAGGGTTTCATCATCCTTCACACGTTATCAGCAATCCCAACCATAGGCATTATGATTTCTGACCGGCGTACGCCTAGATCGCCTCAAAGAATCGACCGCTTGTAAGAATCAAACCAGGCCGGCCCGAAGTGATTCTTATAAGCGGTCTACGCTGTATTTGAAACTGGTTTGTAAAGACTTTTCATGCGTTTTCTGTCATTTCAACCATTATGGAGATATTTGACGTTGTTTGGTTCAGATTTCTTCATGTTTTCCTATAAATTTAGTCAATAAATGGTAAAATACTGAAATTACTGTTATGTTTTTTTTTGGTTCTTTAAGGCTTTTAAATGATAGAATACATTATGCTGGACATTTTTGGGGAAAAAAATTTTTTGCACCCATTTGACCTTTGACCTTGAAGGTCAAAAAATCGGGTTGGCCACCGGATGATTCTGAGACCCCATGGTATGGTCTTACATTTGAACCCATTGGCCAAAAATCAACAAGCGATGCCATCAAAACTTTTTTAAAGCATATTCTAGGGTCTTGGCAGGCTGACTATCCTTCCAAATGTTCAGTTTTCCCTTTTGAGAGTTTCCTCCTGTATCCATCTTGTCCTCCCCATGCATTCTTTCCTGGCCCCCATTCCTCTCTACACCCACCATTTGTCCATCTCCCTCTGTTTTGGCCTTTAACTCTGCTGTTGGTGTTTCCCTCCTCTTTGCTGTTCCTTTTGATCTGTTGCATCCTGATCCATTCAGTGTACGAGTACTAGTTCTTCCATACTGTACGAGTACTAGTTCTGAGCCTCGACTATTTATAAAAAAACAACCACATGGCACGAAGGTGCAAGAGTAGAACCACTTTTTTCCCCACATGCACTCGGGTGGGGTGCAAAGGTCAAATACCCCAAAAAATGCAATCCCCCAAACATTTTAAGGCATTTTTTTAAATGAAACTTTGGATATGCAATCAACATTGGGGGACGCATGAAATATGTAACAATATTTTTGGATTTGAGCCCCGGTTAATGCCACCGGTTGGGGACTGAGGGTCACGGGGCTCAAAATTGGGGGGGGGGGGACTTTAACTCAGAATTTGATATTGGGTCATTCCTGGTGGAACCTTTTGCCATCTTTCAACTTTGCTTGAGGTGGGAAGCGTGGGGATTTACAATGGCATGCCATCGACTTCGCTCGAGTTGGGATTGGTTGGCTTGGAAATCGCTCCTTCAGTGTATGCGATGGCTAACATAATTTGCTCCCATGTCATGTCCTTAGCTAACCACTCTTGGCAAGATGTCCCCTCCCCCAACCCCCTTTTCAGTGTCCTCACCTTGTGAATTGCTGCTTTTGGATGCTCCTCACCTTTGGCTGATTTTTGATGAAACCTTCCCAGCTGGCTCGTATCCTGTCCCGTTAAGGCCACCCAGGGCAAGGCAATGTTGCCTTCGTTGGACAGATGTTTTCAAGAGCAACAAGGCAACATATAACTCCAACTCTGCGGCACTGTGATTATATGATAGTCGTTCATGGGAAAAAATATATATAAAAAAAAAGTCGTCTACATCCAGAGTTACAGAAACTAACATTTTCTTCCATGGAAATTTGACCAATCCGTCCACACTTTGGTGCTGCTTGAGATGTCTCTTCTTCATTCTTTTTCTTCAATCCTTTCTTTTTTGTGTATGTAATGGGCATCGTGTACAATTCTCAATTCTATCACAGGTTTGCTCTCAGGGGTTAGGTCTGTTGTCATCCAGGTCTTGCAATGCATTGTTGGAGTGCGAGACAAAAATATATCGACAGTGGACACTGTCATACCCAAATGGAACTGTTCCTCAGGCCCTTGGGGAATCTTTGAAATGCATACCCCCCTGCCCCCCTAAAGACTCATGCTGTATTGTTGGGGGTCGGTGGCGAGAAACAACCGCTAGACGGAGCAATAGGGCCGTCTCCCACCGAACACCTGGAATTAAAAGGTCGTCACCCCGGATAACTCCGGAGTCGACAGGTCACTTAAAGGAGCGTGGTCGCCAATATTTTGACGGCGTGAGGTAGGATCCACTTGTCTTTCAATTTACCAAAGTACTCATGCCGTCTAGCTACCGGGGAAGCCACACCCTCGGCCAACTCTGTCCGAACCGAGTTGCATGTACTGACTCGGATCCGGCGTATCCAAGCGGAGTTACCAGAGCCGCGCCGATCCCAATGACAACTTACGGCACAAACAGCCTTACTACTTCTCAAGCCTGCACCGTGCTGGGTCAATGGTAGAAACGACAGGCAACGAGCTGGAACATTTAACATATTTATTTACAATAGGGAGGGAGACACAGAGCAGAGTTATCCGAATAAAAGAAATGCAATTTACAATGAACACAGGCACTTAACAGTCTCTACTTACAGGACGGGCGCCACACACACACACACACACACACACACACACACACACACACACACACACACACACACACACACACACACACACACACACACACACACACACACACACACACACACACACACACACACACACACACACACACACACACACACACACACACACACACACACACACACACACACACACACACACACGAAATGGGGCCGGTTGGCCTTTATTTGACCCTTCAGCTCGGGAGGGAAGGCGAGCTGAGGGTAAGAGTTCGGTCGGGTACCTTTCCGCCTCGTGCGGTCTGGTCGAGACGAGCTGGTTCGGAGGGGGGGGGGAACTCGAACCCACAACGTCGTCGCCGCACCAAGCACCAGGGACCGGGAATGATGCAACGGACGCCAGCCAGCACGCGAATGAACGAGACGAGACAAGCACTTGCGGGCAAGGCGAGAACGCCAGCAGGCAAAACGAGACGATCCCAGCAGGCAAAACTAGAGCAAAAAAGGCGACGAGGCTTCTTCCTCCTCTGGCAACTCCAGCCCAACTCCAGCCCAACTCCAGCCAACTCCAGCGTACACTCTGGGGAGCCCAGCGATTCTTATCCCTCCCCCGGACGGTGTGGGGTGACCGGTCCCCTGAGGTAATCTTTGCCCTGATTGGACAGGGTTTCGTGGGGTGATGTGCTGGCCATCCATGATTGGACAGGGGGGAACCCCCTCCTTTCCTGGGCGGAGTCAGTGTTCTGAGGTGAGGAAACCTCCGCCCACGTCCGTGGTTGAACGCACGTGGGCAATGGCGTAGGGTGCGAAGAACGAAGGATTGATTTGAAGATGTAAAAAATCCTGACTATAAAAGAAACCCGCAGCGCACACATGAAATTAACCCATTAGACAGAAGGATGGGACCCTAACTATAAACACATACTTATCGAAATAACTAAACTTTGGGACTGCTGACTGTCTGTGTGCAAGAGGCTTCCAAATCCCTAACAGTATTAGGTGGATAAGAGCTATTTATGGCAGTAGCTAGGCTGAAAGGATGGCCTAGAGATACGCACACTCTCCTCTAAGCTGTCTAGCTTGAGTTTGAATCTCGACCCAGCTATAAACTGTCATCCGAGTGATTCAACTATGTGTGTGCCACCCTTTGGATGGGCGTAAGACCGGGAATCCCGTCTGCTGGCATTAGTTGGTGGATGTTAAAGATCCAATGGCGTCCTTTGCGAAGAGTAGGCAAGATATTGCCGGCACCGTGGATAAATGAGAAATTGCTGCCATAACCTACAGGCTCGATTGGGTTCTTCGTTCAGAGCTGGTGACTGAGAAGGCCATGACATGAGTAACATCAGCGTCATGCTTATCGAACCATCGGGCGACCACACATGCTCTGTGAGGCGGCATTGGAGGGAGATCCTCTTGCAGCCATGCTCACCATAATTATAGGTAACCAGGCCTGTGCAGCATTTTTATACATGACCCGAAGCATCCTGGGATGTTATTTGCTTAATTTAACACATGGGCCACACAGGTGTGGAAGCCGTTGCTTGGTGTCCCTCATTTACCCAGGTGTTTCCATTAATTTTGTCCATTACCTGTAGTTTCCTCATTCCAGTGAACAAAGCAATGGAGGGTAAGAAGCGGAAATTTGATTCTGAGAACCATAAGTTCAACAAGGAGTCAATATAATGACGGCACCTGATCATCTGCATATGGAGCTTGTTGAGCTGCCAGCAAGTATATACAGTCAAAGCTCGTTACTATGCCACCTCGCTTCTATGCCACTCTCGCTATTATACCACTTTTGCTTGGTCCCGACAAAATTCAATACAAAATAAATTTACTATGCCACCCCCTACTCTCGCTACCATGCCACTACTGTGTGACTGTTAAAAGGCACGAGTCGTGAAAAAGTCTGTATTGCGCAGTGCTCGATTATCACACTCACGTCCAAAGGCGAAGCGACGAACTACAGTCCAGCTGCGCACAACATAACTCAATACGTACGCGCATAGTCAGACTGTGTCAAAACACGCGATTCTTCTCCCCGATGCCAGCCACAACAAGCCAATCACAACACGCACAACGAGACACAAAAAGCATGAGCACACACACAGACACGCAGGCACACGTACAACAGTGACATCATTTTTTTTCAAATTCAGCCCATAATGTCAGCTCAAAAACGCAAGCGAACCGACTTTACGCTGAAGGAGAAGAAGGAGATCATCGATGCCGTGAAGAAGGAGCCGAATCAGTCCAAGTTGGCCAGGGAGATTAGCAAGAAATGGGGCGTCGAAGTTAAGAGAACCACCGTGAAGGGCATTCTCAGCAAGAAGGATGCAATCGAGGCTGCAATCAAAGCTGGATTTCCATCGAAGCGCATGAAGTTGACGCAGGCTCACGACCCAAAGCTTGATGAGGGAGTGCTCATGTGGCTGAAGCAATCAAGAGGACAGAATGTGCCTGTCAGCGGCGATCTGATCAAGGAGAAGGCGATGAAACTGGTCGAGCTGATGCACATCCCAGACTTCATGGCGAGCGACGGTTGGTTGGGCAATTTCCAAGAAGCGCCACGGCATCACGTTCAAGACAGTGCAGGGCGAAGCTGGAGCGGTGGATTCGCAATCCCTTCTTGAGTGGCAACAACAGGTTCTCCGGCCCTTACTCGGGCAGTTCTCCGCAGACGACGTCTTCAACCTGGACGAGACTGGACTCTTCTGGCAGCTGCTTCCGAACAAGACCATGGCTTTCAGGGGAGAGCGGTGTACTGGAGGAAAGAAAAGCAAGCAAAGGATCACTCTTCTGGATGGGGCAAACATGAGCGGCAGCGAGAAGTTCCCTCTTCTGGTGATTGGCAATTCCAAGAAACCCCGTGCCTTCAAGAACAAAGAGATCCTGGTCAAGTACAAGGCGAACTCGAAGGTGTGGATGACGGCGGAGCTTTGAGGAGATGTTGCGTGCGTGGGACGGACGACTCGGCCAGCAGGGACGCAGAGTGCTGGTCTGTCTCGATAACTTCTCTGGCCACCCTCCCGAGCTCGAGCTGAACAACATCCAACTGGTCTTCTTCCCACCCAACACGACAGCCAATTCGCAACCAATGGATTAGGGAATCATAGAGAACCTCAAGTGCCACTACAAGAAGCTCCTGCTATGCCGCCGGCTTGAGGCCATAGACGAGGGAAAGGAGTTCAAGTTCACGGTGCTCGACGCTCTACACGTCGCCCGGCGTGCTTGGGAGCAGGTCGGCAAGTCGACGATCAGGAACTGTTTCGCGAAGGCCAAGTTCATCGAAGAGGAGATCCAAACTGAGCCACAGGATGCGGAGCTGCCCGACATCTGGGAAGCTCTGCCTGCCGAGGAAAAGATGCACGAGAACGAGGAGATCGAGCTGTCTGACTTTCTCGAAGCCGACGAGCGCCTCGCGACTGGCGGGTATTTCACGCTGGAGGAGATTGCGGAGGAGATTCTGTGCAGTGAGGAGCCGGTGGAAAGCGAAGATGATGAGGTAACTGTCGAGGAGGAAATCGTTCCGTTCGAGGAAGCCCAGCGCGCTTGTAGCACCGTCCGGAAGTTCATGCAGCAGAGAAGCGGGAAGCCCGGTGTGATGCAAGCATGCGATCGGCTAGACAACGAGATGCACGAGATCCGCCGAAAGAAGATGCGCCAGCCGACGATTCTTGAAAGCTTTGTGTCGTGAATTTCTCGCCATGCCATATGTTAGTGTGTGAACTCTGTTAGTGTGTGTATGTTCTCCGTTCGCTTAGCTTATACAACAGTCGTGCCTTTTACTTGCTGGAATAAATTTTGTCTAAAGATTAACTACAGATGGGTAACTTGAGAAAATAAGGCCGTTTTTACAAAATCTCGTTACTATGCCACTCTCGCTACTATGCCACTTTTGCTCGGTCCCGATGGGTGGCATAGTAACGAGCTTTGACTGTATCTGAAGAGTCAGGTTCAGATGTCGTGGATTCTGGATTTCTACCAGAAGTTGCCTGCCTCGTCCTTTCCTAAGCTTCGCAAGCACGCGTGCAAGTTCACCAGCCGTTTTTGGCAGTGCACACATCTGTGAGGCAACGTTCTCGAGTGTGAAGTATGCCAAGAACAAATACCGCTCCCGCCTCACCGACCCTCGTATTGAACAGTGTCTCCGCTTGGGTAACTCGGTTCGGGCCCCGTGTTGACAGGATCATGGACGAGCAAAAGTGACTGCACTGCTTACATACACCAAACTACCCTGACCGTTCATTGTTAGCCTTGCTATCATTACAATCTGCAGTATTTTGATTAACTATTTGTTTTATTTGTTCCCACTAATTAAGGTTGGCGCATTGTCATGTCATGTAGGCCAGATTGTGAGGTGGTGTGTATCTGGAGGGTCCCGTTTTCTATCAATTTTATTCAGTTGTCACTGTAATACCCATGCTTAATGAGATTACTCATGAGATGAGGATGTCAGTGGGAATTGGGAGTAAATACATGAACATTTACAGTGGGGAGAACAAGTGTTTGATACACTGCCGATTTTGCAGGTTTTCCCCACTTACAAAGCACGTAGAGGTCTGTAATTTTTTATCATAGGTACACTTCAACTGTGAAAGACGGAATCTAAAACAAAAATCCTGAAAATCACATTGTATGATTTTTAAATAATTAATTTGCATTTTATTGCATGAAATAAGTATTTGATCACCTACCAACCAGTAAGAATTCCGGCTCTCACAGACCTGTTAGTTTTGTCTTTAAGAAGCCCCCCCCCCCATTCTCCACGCATTACCTGTATTAACTGCACCTGTTTGAACTTGTTATCTGCATAAAAGACAGCTGTCCACACTCAATCAATCAGACTCAAACCTCTCCACAATGGGCAAGACCAGAGAGCTGTCTAAGGACATCAGGGACAAAATTGTAGACTTGCACAAGGCTGGGATGGGCTACAGGACAATAGGCAAGCAGCTTGGTGAAAGCAACAACTGTTGGCGCAATTATTAGAAAATGGAAGAAGTTCAAGATAACAGTCAATCTCCCTCGGTCTGGGGCTCCATGCAAGATCTCACCTCGTGGAGCCTCAATGATCATAAGAAAGGTGAGGGATCAGCCCAGAACTAAGCGGCAGGACCTGGTCAATGACCTGAAGAGAGCTGGGACCACAGTATCAAAGAAAACCATAAGTAACACACTACGCCGTCATGGATTAAAATCCTGCAGCGCACGCAAGGTCCCTCTGCTCAAGCCAGCACATGTCCAGGCCCGTCTGAAGTTTGCCAATGACCATCTGGATGATCCAGAGGAGGAATGGGAGAAAGTCATGTGGTCTGATGAGAGCAAAATAGAGCTTTTTGGTTTAAACTCCACTCGCCGTGTTTGGAGGAAGAAGAAGGATGAGTACAACCCCAAAACACCATCCCAACCATGAAGCATGGAGGTGAAAACATCATTCTTTGGGGATGCTTTTCTGCAAAGGGGACAGGACGACTGCACCGTATTGAGGGGAGGATGGATGGGGCCATGTATCGTGAGATCTTGGCCAACAAACTCCTTCCCTCAACAAGAGCATTGAAGATGGGGCGTGGCTGGGTCTTCCAGCATGACAACGACCCGAAACACACAGCCAGGGCAACGAAGGAGTGGCTCCGTAAGAAGCATCTCAAGGTCCTGGAGTGGCCTAGCCAGTCTCCAGACCTGAACCCAATATAAAATCTTTGGAGGTAGCTGAAAGTCTGTGTTGCCCAGCGACAGCCCCGAAACCTGAAGGATCTGGAGATCTGTATGCAGGAATGGGCCAAAATCCCTGCTGCAGTCTGTGCAAACCTGGTTAAGAACTATAGGAAACGTCTGATCTCTGTAATTGTAAACAAAGGTTTCTGTACCAAATATTAAGTTCTGTTTTTCTGATGTATCAAATACTTATTTTATGCAATAAAATGCAAATTAATTATTCAAAAATCATACAATGTGATTTTCAGGATTTTTGTTTTAGATTCCATCTTTCACAGTTGAAGTGTACCTATGATAAAAATTACAGACCTCTACGACCTACGTTCTTTGTAAGTGGGAAAACCTGCAAAATCGGCAGTGTATCAAATACTTTTTCTCCCCACTGTATGTAAGAACATTTTTAAGGGGTGGTAGCCACAGAATGTAGCTTTTACTTGTTACCTCCGTCACCGAAGGTGGAGGTGGTTATGTTTTCACCCCTTTCTGTCTGTCTGTCTGTCTGTCTGTCTGTCTGTCTGTCTGTCTGTCTGTCTGTCTGTCTGTCTGTCTGTTTGTTTGTGCACAGGATATCTCAAAAAGTTGTTGACGGATTCGGACGAAACTCGGTGGACAGGTTGGATGTGTGACGAAGACAAACTGATTAGGTTTTGGTGAAGATCCGGATCCAGATCCGACCACAATAATTCTTGAATGTGATTTCACGATTGAGAGGTTGGGCCAAAAACTATACACAGCACGATATCTGAAAAAGTTGTGCACGGATTCGGATGAAACTTGGTGGACAGGTTGGGTGTGTGGCAAGGATGAATTGATTCGATTTTGGTGAATATCCGAATCCGGATCTGGATATGAGAATTATTTAATTTTCAAGTGATTCTTCACCATTGATAGGGCCAAAAACGATATAGTACTGTATAGCATGATATTTCAAAAATGTATTGGGTCCGATATGTTCTCGTGGATCAGGCAATACGTGGCGGAGGTATGCGCTCTACAGAGTGCTCTAGTTTAACATGTCTTTGATTGTGTAGCCCCCGAATGATGTGCTCAGGAATTTTCGTTATGGCCCACAAGCAAAAATATTTGAGGACCTCTGCTCTCGGTGGTTATCTATAGAATATTTTGTTTTTATGGAAGATTTGCTGCATGAGATGTGTGGTTTCATCATTAAAGTATGATACAAGTACAATTTTTGCAATTTACAGTAGCTTTTCCTGAAGTTGTCCATCTCCTCTCCTTGCCCAGACTCGGTTAGTAATGACGAGTTCCTGCCACTACCGGTTGCCTCTGGTGAGGACTCTGGCTCTGTGATCGAGAGCGAGGTTTGTTCCACGAACGACTTTTACACACAAGTGCTTCCAAGGTCTGCCCCGGCAAGTGTTTGGACATTGTGTTCTCAGTCATCGTTGATGGTTTATTTTTTGCCAGTGAAGTTGGACAGAGTTTTATTGTCATTCTCTCCTCCCCCTATCTTAATCCAGGTCATGCACCGATCTGCAGGTTGTGAAGATGGTTATTATGCTGTGAATTACCCCTCACGTGAGTGTTAAAACAATTATCCTTTGAATCATGTTTTCTGCAGATAGTGGTGTGAGTACATGCCTCTGAATGTGCGTTTCAGTAATTCGACCAATGGAGCACCCCCACACCAGGAATTTAAAGAAAATGGATCCAGTTGCCAGGTATGTGGAATGAACTCACCTGGCTTTATGACCAATTTGAGTTAAAAGAAAAAGTATCACGTGCCCTGCCTACCTATGATCTTGTGGGGAAAGCTTAAGGTTATTCTGATACCTTGTGCATTAAAGTGAAATGATACTTACAAGTTGGGGCAAACAAATTGATCAATCCACCTGGAAAGTAAATTGTAATGTAGAGTGACTTTTGTATTGCTATAAGGAAGGATGGATCCAAGTAACGAAATGGTGCTTGGTTTGGTAAAAGCTGCTACCTGCCAGAAAAGAGATGTGCTTCATTTTCTGACTGGACAGGCATTCTATTTTGCCACCTCCATGTACCCAGCTGTTGTAATAGTCAGTAGTTTGCTGCATATTACAGTGGTTTTTACCCCGTGGGGGGGGGGGGCTGGGTCTTCCACCCCATGGGGTTGAAGTGCCGCTCGCGTTCTCTCTTTTCTTGTGTACAGTTAATTTGAACGTCTATTTCTCCATTATTCATGAACAGAATTCGATGAAAATTGACAGGCATATACAAGACACACATGTGCAGGCAGTAACTGAGGCCAAAGTGCAATTGCGGCCCTTCGGGCCGAGGAACGGCCCATTTTGGCCCTTTTTCTTAAAATTGTTATTTCTCAGTTATTAGTGAACGGAACCGAACCAAACTTTACAAGTATATTCTAGAGACCATTCCCCAGGCATTAACTGAGCCCAGAGTGCGATTCCATCCCTTTGGGCCGAGAAAGGGTTCTTTTTGGGCCATTTTCTTTAAATTGTTATTAAAAAATAATAAATGCGCTGGGCGATGCCCAATGCAAAATTAAGTCTTTTGCATGTTGCATCTTTCAAATTTTGCATGTTGGCCCAAGGGTATAGTGCATCACATTACTGAAATAATCTTTCACTTGGTGGTACAAGCACCAAATTTGGTATACATGTGCTCCAGGACCTATTCTCTCAGAAAAGTACGTTACCCACGTTGAAAACAAAATGGCCGCCATTTTTCAAGATGGCCGCCATTTGAAGTGGTTTGAATCTGTGTTTGAGCTAAATTTTGATGGAATAATGCTATTTTAATGTTCTATGCATCGAAATATTTGTTTTTGAGTTAGAAAAATCCATTTCTGCACTTACAAAATCGTAATTATTGAAAACTAAGATGATATGGCTGGAATTAAATGACAGGCTCTTTTAGCGCTACATTTTGCAAAAAGAAAAAAATGAAGAATAATATAGCATATACAGCAGGAAATTATTATCTTTTGATTCACGTGGTGGATTAGTCAATCATTTAGTCCTCACATTTGCATGCACACAACTGTATACACGTAAGACTGAAGCAATAGCATTTACATCGCCCTCAGCATTCCGTCTTGCAGACACATTTTGTTAACTGCTGACAACTCTGGGCAATGGGTGGGAGGGTCGTCCAAAAGACTTGCCAGACCTCACCATCTTTCTGCCACCCCAGTGAGCAGGGCTTTCAGTTTGCATTTTGCACACTGTTGCCTGGCCCCATATGCAGCCTGCTTGGTAGGCAGACCGTTTGACATGCTGTATGAGAGCTGCGCTTGTCGGTGGAATGGCATCATAAGACCTTTGCTTCCGAGCGAACAAGTCCAGTCTTGCCTCATCAACTTTGTCCATCGTGCTGTTCTTGTCATACATGGTGATGACAAACTTCTCAAGGACGTTGTAGTCTGCATTTTCCACGACTGGTGGGTACTGACTTAACTTCTTGAAGACGGGAGTCACTTGAGGATAAACTTCCCATGCCTGCCATGCGGTTTTTTTTGCCTTTTCCGCGAAAAGCTGACAGAATATCACAGCCAGTGAAGGCGTGAAAGAACGGCATGTCACTGGATTTGTCTGGGCCAAGATTCGCCACCATGTCATGAATTGGCACCCACTTAATGAACTGACCCTGGCCAAATTCAACCCACAGCATTTCCATGCCTGCGTCTTGGAGGGTAGCAAAAACACTGACTGCAACAACGAGAATATCTGTGTCACATGCTTTAATCTTTTGTATCAGTTTGACAGAGGCAACACTTCCTCCAGTCAGTTTTAGGAGTACAACTCAACGGATTATTAGTGGACATATTGAACAGGTTAAGGCCGAGGGTTTATCCTTTTACCACCTAACCGTACAAAATACATAAGCACATTGAGATATGGGATACAACGAGGTTCATACATGCAAATGTCCGACACCTAGCCCGATCGTTCATCCAGTGCCATTTAAGTCGCGTGCGATCTGTACACCTTCCGGGTAACTGAAGCCCTGTTACCCTTGGCTCGGCTCTCCCGCGCTGGCACATCCTGTCAATTCAGGTGCGGCTATCTAATAGTGTAATACTACAACTAGCTATACTTCTAGCTGAAATATATACAGGGTCTTATTAGATAGCATTTGGGACACTCAAGTATACTACAAACTACAGTTTAGGTTAGTAAACTCCAGCTACAAGTAGTACACTATAAGCTGACACTGAACCCCATGCTGAGTCTCACAGCAGTGATGTCACCAGTGTGCCCTAGTTGTGCTTTAACATCACTCTTATTCACATAATGTAATAGAGCTTGACCGTATCACCTCAATACATGATCACAGATGTTGCCCAGCAATATCTGTGATAATTTTGTAAGACAGCTACAAAAGTACTGATTTTAAGTCATGCAATGGCCACCATCTTGAAAACTGGTAACCATTTTTTGAATATTAGTGCCAAAATATATTTCTCCAGTCAAAATATAATCTATTTAACATTTGGATCAATAGCATGTTCCTATTTATCAACATTTAGCACTGAAAACCCTTTTTCCTATTTTATGAGACGGCCATCTTGAAAAATGGCGGCCATTTTGTTTTTCAACGTGGGTAACTTACTTTTCTGAGAGAATGGGTCCTGGAGCACATGTATACCAAATTTGGAGCTTGTACCATCAACTGAAAGATTATTGTGGGATACTGACTTAATCTGCCCCACTAGTATCCCAACGATGCTTTCTGTCAGGGTAGCATATCTGAGGGCGGGGGTTCAAGGTTGGGGGAGGGGGGGTGCACCCCAATTCTCTCTGTAAATGTGTATCATATAGCGCCACTTGGTGGTATCCGGTATTCCAAATAGTCTTCTATAAAGAAAGTTTAAACAACTTAATATGCATTTTGGTGATGTTGACATCTGAGTGAGAAAAATTCAAAAGTTTCAAAATGTTACATTTTACTCATTTGAAGTGGTGGATGAAACCTCGGCAATCAACACTGAACTTCACAGCGAAGTGGAAGTGATTTTATTTATTTATTTTTCCTAGCACCATATATAAGCAGCAAGGTTGGTTGATGAAGATGGATGGTGGGATGGCTGACCCGAGAGGTGCACACATTCACCTCCACTAACCTGGTTTTGAATCCCGGCCCAGCTAGACACTGTCATCTCAGGCTTTTACAAGTAGGGTGTGCACTGTCATTAAACGGGAATCCCGTTTGCTGGCATTAGTTGGTGGACGTTAACCCTTTGAACCCGAGCGGCCGCTTTACCAGTCGCTATTCAAACTTCCATATACTCGAGTGGCCGGTGTTTCAAAGTACACCGCTTTCAAATGTACCGAGTTATCGGTACATTCAAAGTACACTGCCCTCATGCCAAATAAATAACAATCCTCCAGCGCACAACATCACCTTGCAGCACATGGAGTTGGAATTGGGAGGGAGTGGTGTACAATAATTAATTAATTGCAGAATTGAAATATATAAATCGTAAAATAATTAATTTCTTAATCAATTGGCTAATAGCACACCGAAACCACCACTTTCATCCGAATCTGTAACTTTTTGAAAATTTAGTAAGTAATCGAAAAAATTAATAATTCATTGATTATTTATTCAATCAAAAATACCATTTATAGTCAAATCATTGTTCATGGTCATGTCCAAATATCGGCTTCCGAGCTCAAAAGGTGCTTGAGATATTGCCAGGATGAAAAAGTAGAATAAATAATTAATAAATCGTTCATTACATTATCAATTAATTGATGAATCAAAAAATAAACTTTTTTTTCACCAAAGCACTTCTTCACTTTTGTCCCCAAATTTCAGCTTCCGAGCTCAAAGGATGGCTCAGATATTGCCCGGACAAGCAAGAAAGAAAATTAATCGATTAATTGATTAATCAATTAAATGAAAAATACCCTTTATAGCCAAATCACTTGTTCATTGCCGTGTCCAAATATCAGCTTCCGAGCTTAAAAGGTGCCCGAGATATTGCCCAGATGAGAAATATAATAAATAAATCGATAATAATTAAGTAGTTAATCAATTAATTGATTAATCAATAAATCAAAAATACCGTTTTTGCCAAAGCACATCTTCACTTTTCTCCCCAAATTTCAGCTTCCGAGCTCAAAGGATGGCTGAGATATCGCCCGGACAAACAAACAAACAAATGAAATTGCTCATTGAGCAAGGAATTGCTGGAATAACTTTGTCATAATATCTCAATGATCTCTGAAAAAACAAAAACCTGGAAATAAATTTGGTTCTTATAAGTCGATAATGCTACTGTTTAATGAGTTATAGCACTTAGTTTGGTCATGATCATAACTTGGAAGTCAATCGGACTTGAAATAGCATTTTATCGCAATTTGAAAGTTTTGACCCAACCCCCCCCTCCCGATATTCGACCCCCGACCGCTAAGAAGGGTGTTGGTGTGACACCCCAATGAGACATATGGTTGGATGCAGTATTGGAAGATGCACATTTTGGATTTGGTTTGAAGTCTATACGACCATTTTAGCGGACATTATTGCGAAAATAAGAATTTCGGTTTTTCGGTGACCTTGACCTTGACCTTTGACCTAGATTCACCAAAAACGACAAGTGTCTAAGTTGTACCATGGCCGACATCTGTACCCAGTTTGGTCATGATCGCTGAAACGGTGTGGCTGCTGCAGGGAAAACAAACACACAGACAGACACACAGAATGACACACACAACCGACCAACATAATTGTCGAAATCCGAAGGATTCCGGCAATTAACAAACAAGCAGTCATAGACTGGTACTTACGAAATCGTCAACTTGACCTCTGACCTTGTCTAATAAAAGCTGTCTCTGGAGAAGGTAGCGACACAAACCAGAAGTTTCTACGATGATTCTGTACCAAACCATCAAAAATCGTAACGTCGACCGAAGCAAAAATCTCCATTTCTCCACGCAATTATTTTATCAATCACAAAACCGTAATATTCGGCCATCCACCAACAATCTTTACATAATCCGACGGCTCAGCGAGTCAGGCATGCGACGATAACCTTTATTGGGATAAAAAATGACTTTCAAACACCATCTTTATCGAAAACACCATCAGCGCGCACACGGAAAACCTTTACGTGACTCAACGACGCGTCTGCTCGAGCGCACTGCATCACGTGACGACCCGTGACGCGTCGAGTGAAATATTTTTTATACAATCTTAAAACGTCTCCAAAACATCCGATTTTTACCAGAATTTCGACAACCGAGTTTTAAGCGTCCTAAGCGATCGCAAAAACCGAAGACAAAATTAAAATCGAAGTTAAAACGAACTCATAATGTCGAGCGAAGCAAAAATACTCCATTTCTCCACATGAATTTACGGAATTATGTTTGACCTCACTGTGACCTTGACCTTTGACCGATTTTGACCAAAATCTAATCAGCGCTAGCCATCACCCTCCTGAATCACGTGGTGTAATTTGACATTCGTAGCTTCTTCCGTTCTCGAGTTATCGTGCCTACAAACAAACAGACACACAAACAAACAAACAGAAACGAAATCTTTAGATTTCGTAAGTAACAAACGGAGTGACAACTGAGTACTCCTTTGCGGCGCCCGGCGATGTCATGCAACGCCTGGATATGGAATTGTGCAGGAGCGATGTACAATCCACGACAGATCTGGTTCGGAAAACTTAGCTTTGATCGAGTTGAACGGAGCAGTTGCAGATTTGACCTACCGGCGGAGAAAACCCCGTACCCGGAGATTTACGGGCGCAAATAGTGAGGAGTCTTGGTTCCCTATATAGAGACTATTGTGCACTTTGGGGTACAAGCCCCATATTTGATACACATGTTCAGGACACATCTTTCAAATAAATCTCCATAACAGAGACATCTGGAAATTTTTTCATCAAGTGGCCATTTTCCAGGATGGCCACCAGCCAGGCCAACACACTTACATTTGCGTATAAACGAGCCCCAGATCTATTTTAAAAGGCTAGTTCTGGGTTTGTTTGTGTTTTTTTTTAAAACATGAGCAACTTGAATATTTCAATTTCATATTGGGTAAATGATCCATGCCTGCGAAGCAGTTGCCGTTTTCTAAAATGGCCACCAATATGGCGAACTTACAATGTAACTACAAAGTTATTTTTAGAGTTGACATTAGCACTTTGAGGGATCAGAATTGTTAAAATTCTAGTTCCTTTCCATTTTAAACAGAAACTTTGTACCAAACAAGCACCATTTTCCTTAATTCCTGCCTACTGTGTAAAGCTGTCTACTGTGTAAAGATTCGTATTGCCGCCGACAGAACGCATGCGCAATAACTATGGTAAACGGCTACATATACATGTATGTTTTCAGTGATGAGAAGTCTGAAACATGAAGTATCATTGCATTTTAAACAGATACAATCACTCAAACATCATCCACAAAAAGACTTCAGTATGGCCTTCCATATTCATGTTTACCTGTTGAAAATCTCGGGAATGGGCTTGATCTTTGAATGTAGCGAAATTTGTAGAAGTATACGGTATAGATTCGTACCATTATCTTTTGGTGGAAAAGCCACGATGTTGTTTCTTATGGATTGATTTGATTCTTAAACATTTGTGAAAAGCTTTGGTTGACTGATTGCTTGGACGCAACTGATGTTGAGTAATCTACTGATGTGGACCTGCGACTGGGGTTATGGATCCGCCATTTGGAGAGGTTCTGGGCTGAAAGTATCGAAACCTCGAGGAAGAACGGTGCCCAGCTGATGATCCATGCGGTCGGAAAAGTGTGCGTGCGTGCGTGCGTGCGTGTCCATAGCTCCACAACCATGAAACCTAGCAGCCTGAAACTTTGCATGCATATTAAGGGAACTCCAAGGAAGGGCAAGAGTGAAACTTTGGTGTTTGGGTTAATTAAAACACCTCCTTTGAAGATAATTAATGGCCTGATTTAATTATATCCTTCATCATGCATATCCTCAGCCACCTCGCTCTCTGGGTTCTTGAGGCATATCCTGGGTTACCTCGCTGGGGTCTGAAGCCGCCATGTTTTTTGGCCTGCTCAATCATGCACTGACTTGGAACAGACTGTAACGATTTCCTTATGATTTCCCCCCCCCTTCCCCCTCCTTTCCACTTTCCTAACTGGTATTATCAAATGCCTGTTCATCATCGCTACGAATCGCTGGGTACATTGCAATGCTTATGAACGCTTGGAGACGCCAGTGTTCATGGGTTTGTGTCATTTCCGCACATGCCATGACCTCGGGAATCTCTTAATCTGAGCCAAATTACAAAATTTAATCTCCAGAATTGAACTTAGCAGCAGTTCCGACTCCTACAAAAAGTGTTCATTTGTCGGTCAGACATAGTTTGGACATTCAGACCTAGCTATCACTTGCCAAGCCAGCTGGCCTTTTCAACCACTTAATTGGAGTGCTTGCTTGAGTTCTTAAGTCACGTGCCAAGCGCCCTCCAGTTGATGGCGGTCTAGTTCGTGTCCCGATCGGGATGTACAGTCGGCAGTGGCCACAAGGTAGATCTTATTCTGCGAACGCGTTTTTTGCTACCGTGCAGATTTCATCGAACAACAACAATACTACATCATTCTTAGCAAATCGTTCACTCGCTGTGGACGCTTTTGCCGTACCACGTCGTCCTGAGCGAGTGGTTCGTGCTCCGTCGTCCTGAGCGAGTGGTTCGTGCTCTGTCATCCTGAGCGAGTGGCTCGTGCTCTGTCGTCCTGAGCAAGTGGATCTTGCTGAGCATGATCCCGACTGCATGAGAAGTTCCAAGGTGCGGAGGGAGATTGAGAATGTCCTGAAATGTTACAAGGAGGTCGGCGAACAGAAAATTAAGGCAGCCACTCGTCTCCATTATGAAGTTCTTCAAAAAAAATCCCAAGCGATTCAGCCTCCATTTCATCTTCTGAGCCTTCAACCTCCACTGGGCAGCCTGCCACACCTGAACAAGCCTACTGCCACAAGCAATATATGTACTGTATCCAACCCCAATCATGACAACACTTTTTGAAAAGCAATTAATTTTAATGTTTTTATTTGTTATCCGTTTTATTGACATTGTTTACTGATTTTTTTTTTTTTGCCCCTCCTCACTCTCCCCCCTGCTTCCTTGCTCCCCCACCCCTCCTCGGTCTCCCTATCCTCTCCCTCATCCAATTAGTGTACCCGTCATCCGAATGTGGTTATCTCTGCACGTGGCCGGGCGGTGGTTGTGTCCAGACAGTTGTTATGTCCGGATGGACCCTCCCCTCATGCTGCCTTCCCTTTTGGCACCCCTCCTCACTCCCCTCCCCACCCTTCTCCATCACCCCCCCACCCCTCCTCGCTCCCCCACCCTGCCTCAATCCCCTTCCCTCCTCTCCCCTCCCTTAATGTCCCCATCAGCAAAGCGATGGGTTATATTTGCTAGTTATCATATTATCATTATGTCGAATTATCATTAACAATAGAGTGTAATTAATGGACGTACTCACATTCTGTGTGGAGAGATGACAAACCAACAAATGGACTCAAATGCCATCCCCTCTCTGGTGATGGTAAAAATTGAATATTTCAAGAAACCGTTGTGCATAATTGTTTTCGTACCCCAAGCTACCGTGCAATTTGTACATCTCACGATAGCACTGCAATGCTTTTGTTATCCTATCCGGCAGGTATTTTCAGTACAAGGAGGAGTGGGAGAATTTCCAGCCACCAGGAGAAAATCCCAGGAAGCACCTCAGATGGCAAATTAGGGTGAGGGTTTGTGATGTCACATGGCACGGCACCAAATTTCATGTTTTATAGTTTTAAAAACTTTTATTGTACTTTCTGGATTGGCTCGGCGAAGCCGAGTGGTTCCACAACATATTGAGGTGCATTTGATCTTGATAAAAAGCTCTGACTGGTTAAATCGTATGAACGAGCCATACAAATCGCACCGCTTGCACCTGTGCACGCCAGCCTCGTAAACCACGAAACAAGAGTTGAGGTGCAATGATTTTTGAGCATTCTCAGCAGCACCTGTTTCAATGATTATTTTAGCCACGTTTTCATCAATAAGACAAAACTAGTTGATGCAAATTGAATTGAAGGCCATCTCCTCGGAGTG
Organism: Eptatretus burgeri; assembly: GCF_056783735.1. Taxonomy (NCBI): domain Eukaryota; kingdom Metazoa; phylum Chordata; class Myxini; order Myxiniformes; family Myxinidae; genus Eptatretus; species Eptatretus burgeri. The sequence continues at coordinate 102,677,897 of NC_140969.1, forward strand.
AACCTAAAAATGCAAGTGGGTGATTAATGGTACTCCGTAACAAGAGACAAGCTGTGAATCGTGTGAGCTGCACAGTGATTGTATGTTGACCGTTGAAACATTTGCACACCAATATATGTTGGTCTTAAGGTTGGTGTTGGCTTTGTGGTTGAGGGGGCTGGGTTGAGACCTTAGGGTCCTGAGTTTGAGGCTCTATTTTTTACCTTTGAATTAACACCAGGTGAAGTTGACTCAGCCTGTCATCCTTCTGAGGTCAGAAAAATGAGTATCAGCTTGCTGGGATCCTGTGTCGGAGTGGCGACCCGTCCAGAATTGTGCCCAATAGCCCAGGAGACTGCTTAGGCAGCACCAACACTCTGCACAGAGTATGGTCCCGATGGATGGATGGACAGCCTACTCAATGTTCCCTCGAAACTCTAAAGGATGGCATGTCATGATTTGGCATCCAACCTGGAAGTGTCAGTATTATTTTGTGATCAGGTCATGCTCCCTTGAGAAGTGTGCCTGGACTTTCCAACTTGGAAGAGCGTGGGGTTGAGTTGTCCTGCAATATCATATTTTAGATTAGAGAGAAGAGTAGGAGTGATGGAGAGAACAATTTATCTTTTGTTTTGCCAAGTCGATAGCAATGCAAACAAGAGTTCTTGCTGGCCACAAATCACGATGGCAAACCCATCACAACATGTGACAAGAGTGACACATCCTGATGGCTTTGTTGTATGCATGGTCGAGGCCCATAGAAGAGCTGGAGCAGTAAAGAATGGAAGAAAATGGAAAGGGGGAAATACTAACAGCAGAGAAGTGAGAGTGAGATCAATGGGAGGAGGCGAAGGACACATCTAGGTGAACGAGCTGCACATGTGAAACACAGGAGGAAGGGGACTGGAACAATGACACGAAAAGGAACAAATCAAATGATGGAGAGGGGAGTGGAGGGAACCAACAAACTCAGAGGTGATTAAGGGGAGGATGGAAAGAAAAAAAAAACCCTGGAAAAAGGGAGTGTTTGGTTGGAAATGGGGTAATTTGGGGGTAGTAGGGATCATGAATATGGATGGAGGAATGTACCGCAATGTGCACAATTCATGAGCTCAGAAATGTGTGCAGTTGGTGAACTACCTAAGGTAGTGTTCCATCATTATAGGTAGCTGATGAAAACTGTTCTTGCTCAGCACACACATTCCCTTGCTCATACTTCTAGACTGTCATATTGTGAGTTTGTTTGTTTTTTCTCACCGAATGTCCATAATCCTTTGCGACAGGAAAAGCTGGTTTGGAAGCAGAAATATTTTGTTTCCTGATAACAACCCAGCGTTGATTTTAATAATACACACACTTATCCCCCCAGAAATTATATTTATGAATTTGTTTTGTTCCCAAGGATCAGACGTTAGTTGCGTTGGTTTGAGGGGGGGGGTTTTTTCCAAGTTATAAAATGCAATTCCCATTGAGTTATGAATAATACACCGCCGTAAAGACCGAGCCGAGCGTTATATATGAATATATATATATATATATATATATATATATATATATATATATATATATATATATATATATATATATATATATATATATAATGCCTGGTGTTGGCGCAGTGGTGAGGGCAGCGGCTTGGGATCCAAAAGGTCCTGAGTTCAAGCCCCGTTGGGCCACTGAATTAATACACCAGGGGGTTGACTCAGCCTGTCATCCTTCCGAGGTCGGCGAAATGAGTACCAGTGTACTGGGCCGGTGTATACTCCGGTTAAAATAGGTGTACCATATCCCTGTGTCGTAAGAGGCGACCAGGGTTGCGTCAGGAAGGGCATCCGGCATAAAACATGTGCCAAATCACAATGCGGATCATATGGATGATCCGCTGTGGCGACCCCTAACGGGAGCAGCCGAAAGAAGAAGAAGATATATATATGTATATATATGTATATATATATATATATATATATATATATATATATATATATATATATATATATATATATATATATATATATATATATATATATATATATATATATATATATATATATATTGTTGTGGTTGACCAAATTCGCAAACCACCATTCAGGTCCCTAAGGTGAGATATCTCGGTAAGTATATGTGTAGTTAGGCCCAAACCCGTTGTCTGGAGGGAATAAATGTCATTCATGAGGGCTGTGACTCTTCAGGATAGCCGTTTTTCTTTTATTATCTTTATTTTGGACCAACCGCCATTATTACCACCACCAACCACGTCTCAACAGCCATCACAACAACCACCAACCACAACGCCGCTTCACCACAACCGCCACGACCTTTACCGTCACAACTCGCCACCATCGCATCACCGTCATCTCGCGCCACTCGTGGGCACCGATGCTGGACTCGTGTAGAGCGCGCACCGAGCAGCGTGTTCAAAAGCATCGCGGACTTTCCGCAGAAAAACGGATCAAAAAGGGCTCACGCCCACTTTTGTTCCGTCCAATCGGTGAGCGAGGGGCGGTTTGGCCCCGCCTCCAGGGCGTTGGAGGGCGGTCGCTATATGCAAATTCATGGATCAAAAAGCATTCACGCCCACTTTTCCTCGGGCCAATGGGGAGCGAGGTGAAAGGTCGGAGGCAGAGGGTCAAAGATGAAAGAGCGAAGCCACGGGGCTTATAAAAACGACTGCGTTCGTCAGGCAGTTGAGTTCGCAGGAGGAAGAGTTGAGTTGGAAGCGGAGGAAGAGTTCAGTGCAGTTGGGAGTTCGCGGAGTCGGAGTGAAGAGGACGGAGCTGTGGAGAGGCAGCGGCGAAGGCGGACGAGGGGGTGCTCGCGTCGGATTCGGGGAACTGCGGAGAGAAAGGCCGGCGGTGCGACTGAGGTCGTGGTGGAGACGCTCGTCGCGGGACCCGCGATTTTGTGAAATCCTCCTTTCCCCGAGCATCAGCAACCCCCTCCTGTTTCCCCCCGCGCTGAGATAGTGCGACAAAAGGGGGCCCCCTTCCTACCCCCTACCAGACACTGTCCGCGAGGCCCGCGGAGTTGAGGCACCACCGCCGCTCCGCGTCTCATCATCAGACGGGTAGGCCCGACACGGTCTCGGCCCCAGGCCCGCCTACCCCCTCATCCTGGAGGGTGGTTCTCTTTTCTTTTGCTTTGGGAATGTGTGTTGTCGGCGCCGTCTGTGAAGTAAAATTGTATAAGTGTTGCCGAGTGCCCGGTAGTCGGATAGATCTGCATTGTCGCATTTGCTTTTTGTCTTCTTCTTTTCCATGTGCTTTTGGTGGAATTGTATATGTGTGCTTTCCGTTCATCGCGAAATAAATGTGCTTATTATTGAACTGTTTTCCCGCTTCGCTTCGTCATTTCTTTCATTGAACCCTCATCTTGCTTCACGTAAAGGGTTGGTCGTGGGTTAAGACGCCCGATAATTAATCGAACCGTCGAGGTCGACGAATAACACCGCTCGGTTATCCCGATAGTACGGAACGGGTCGCTTAAGTGGCCCGTGTCCGAAGTCGACCTGCGGCGAGGTGCGATCGCCCGGTCTACCCTCCGTGTGGGTACTTAGGTAGGTCGAATTTGGCGAGCAACCCTATCCCACGCGGGGGCTGATTGGCACGATCGCGGTGAGACCGAAAGGTCCACCCGTGACTGGTTCCCGGCGTTAGTCCGAGAGGGTCACGACTGGATTGTCCGTCCAGTGGGCGACGTGCCGCGATTCGAGTTACGTGGCCGTTCGCACGCCGGCGGGCGCGAATCCGCGTCTATATATATATATATATATATATATATATATATATATATATATATATATATATATATATATATATATATATATATATATATATATATATATATATATATAAATATATATATATAAATATATAAATATATATATATATATATATATATATATATATATATATATATATATATATATATATATATATATATATATATATATATATATATATATATATATATATATATATATAACGCCATACTGATGTCCCAGCTAAAAAAAAAGCATGAAGGAGGGATGGACGGAGAAATCTGGTTACTTGAATATATCGATTGAGCAGGAGTTCCATTTTCATTGCATATTGAACCACTGTTCGTGTGGCTTTTAGCTGCTTGAATGTTTAACTCTTCGGTTATTTCCGGTTGTTGGCACAACATTACAGAATCTGCACTGTCATGGTGTTAAATTAGTATTCCCATCGAGGCAGTAATGTGTGCGCCATCCATCAGAAGTTGTTAAGCCGGAGGACCTGTCTGCCAGCATCAGTCGTTGGTGAACCTTGAAGATCCCACGGTTATTTTTGCAGAGAGTAGCAGAGTTATCGGTTTCACCCTGAACATATTACAAAATTCCAGCCTTGACGACGGCCTTTCGTATTCATCACAAGACTGAGTAGCATCGTTGGCTGAGGGCACGGTTGTTCCCTCTGCAGGTTACGGCAGGAATTTGTAATTTGGTCACTGTGCCAGTGATAGCTTGCCCTACTCTTCAAAAAGGACACCGTGGGATCTTTAACGTCCACCAGCTAATGCCGGCAGACAGGATACCCAGTTTAACATCCATCCAGGGTACGGCACATTCATTGATGAATTACGCTGCCTGCGAGACACCAGGATGACAGTTTGTAGCTGGGCCGAGATTCAAACCCAGGCTAGACTGCTCACAGGTGAGTGTGCTTACCTCCAGGCCATCCTGCTGCCAGCCCTTTGCATTGACTGACTGCGAGGAAGGAAATCACAATCCCACCAGCATAACCCCTCACCAAGAGCCTGCTTCTGCAGCACCCGACGCTCTGTGAAGAGTACGGTCCGATGATCCCGATGAATGAGTTGCACATGCCGTGGTTGTGAAGATCTGACATCTGTTGACTAATCATCTAATCAAATCAAAATCATATTCCAGCATCCCAAATGCATTGCTTCCGCAAGAGTAAGACTTGATGTCATGCATTTGCAAATACTTTAAGGGAAAAACAAAAGTGTACACTAACTACTTCCTTGTGAGAATGGTTCATGTTTTTGTGTTTTTTTGACTCTGTACGGAACGAAAACAATTTGCGGAGTACTCGTTTGGATGTTTGCAGGTGTAAGTCGAACCACTTGTACTGTACTTTGTGCGTTAGAAAGTTCTCTGCCGAGAACTTCAACGTTCCCCTTTTTTTTTTTTTTTTTCCAGGAGCAGATGTGGTACAAAGATGAGGTTTTTCAGGTATTTCCAAACACACACATTCACAGCTTAATAGAGAACTGCTTATTTGAAACCAAATTAAAAATATATATATATATATATATATATATTTATTTTAATAGTGCACTTATCTGTTGCTCGTATCTGAGTGTAGGGACCAAAAGTGCGACGGAATGCAAACAATGCCTGCCAACTTGCTCCTGGCAACTTTTTAACCTTATTGCTCGCGGGAATTTAATAATTTATTGTTTACTTCGAAGTCTTGTTTGACAGTGCTTGCCAGAAATGCAAGGAGCCATCTGCATATTATGTATGTAGATTAAAAAAAAAGAAGAAGAAAAGGCCTTGGGTGGTTGTCTTCTTCTCCTCCCCCTCCTCCTCTTACGAAGTGTGAGCTGCAATGGCACCAACCTTCTGACCATAATAGTCCTCCACTTCCCCCTGTCCTCAGCCGACTCTCTTAATTCTCCAACCATCCAACCTTAAAGATATTCCTCCTCACACACAATCTTCCCAACTCAACTCCAACGACCTCTTTTCATCCCTCAACCCATCCACTCTCTTTGCCATTCTCTCTTCCCCCATCCACACCATGTGCCCAGCCCACTTCAGCCAGCTTTTCACCGATCTCCCCGTCAAGCTCACCCAGGCGATCATATGCTAAAATTAATGAAAGGGAGGGAGCAGATTGGTGGAAGAAAATGGGAGGAAAGGCGGGGGTAAAAATCCAACTCGTTAAGCACATACATTACATGTACAGTTTCTTTGTGCAAATGATTATAAATGCCACAAGTAACCTGTCAATGAGTTCTTACCATTACTCGGTTTATAAATAACACAAGGACATTGCAGGCGTTACACTTATCAACCCCCTCCCCAGAAACCCCAGCATGCGGTGACGCTGAACCATTATGTCGTACCCACGGAGAAGAAACGGCTCGCTCTCAGGTGGGAGGTGCGCCACGACCTGGCGCAGGGTATCATGCCACGGTCGTTTTACTCGCCTCTCTAGCACAGACCACCGTTGGTGCTCAGAGCTTGCTCTGTGAAGGAAGAATCAAAATGATGTCCTCAACCAGCAGGATAGATTTCCATCAGAGGTGTTTGCTTGGAGACGTGGACAAAACATTGGGTTGTGATGATTGTTCTTCACGACTTGAGGGACTGTGAGTGACTCCCACCAAAATAAATGTACTCCTCATCCCATCAAAAAAAAGAAAGTATACTTGCTTTTAAATTAAATTGTCATCATTTCATTTTTTTTAGAAATTATAATGCAGTCTTTGATTTGCTGTCATTGGTTTACCTCCTTTGCTGAAATGTTAATGGAAAGAGTGACGGTAGGAGTGAAGGGTGGATGGGTAAGTGAAGTTCTTCCACACCGAGCTGTTAATCCCTGAATGAATGTTGTTTTTTTTTGGCAATGTTTAGTGGTTGTGATGAAACTGTGACGCAACACTTTGTTTCGAGCTTCGTTAATCACCAGGAAGACTCTCGTAACAGAGTTTGTCATTCTTGCTCAAATCGGAAAGTATACATCTTCTTTGGGATCGCACAACATGGCTCTTCGCCAAAGAAAGATTTTCATGTAAAAGATGGAAGAACAAAAACAAAGTAGTTCTCTCCGTGTTATTCCATCATTCTGTATTGCCACTTCTTTTCCTGCTTCATTTGTTGAGAGGCCTCTGCATATTACGTACACAGATGCCAAAAAAATTTTTTTAACTCCTTCTCATCCCCCTCCCGACTTCCATTCCAGTACTGAAGGAAACGTTTCCTTCCTCTCCCCCTTCCTCCCCACTCTTATAGTGCAGATCCAGTAACTTGGTAATATAATTATACAGCTTTTGTATGCCGTCTTTCATTGTATCGAGATATTTTCCTCTGTTGCTGCATTTTCAGTGCTCCGAGCTTGCTCCGTTGAGGCCGGACCAAAATGATGTCCGCAACCAGCTCGACAGATTTCCGTCGGTGTATTTGTTCTTTTTTTTTGTAATGCTCCTCATCCCAGGGCCACGGACGGCCTCTCCCCCAGATGTTTTATTTATTGAGTGCAATACTTAACGTGCATACTTCCTGCAGTGTTTTTCTTCATTCATTTGTGTGTATAAAGCACAAAAGGTTTGATCATCATAATAAAGTCAGTTTATTTGCAATGCAACGTACTTGTCCTAAAACACGCCATTGTTAAACTTTAAAAACATGCTCTTGCTAAAATTTGTAAACAAAGAAACAAACCACCAATCCCTTCTGTGCAGTGGATGGCCTTGACGAGCTCTTGGCAATGCAAGCAGCACATGTTTTGCATCAACACAAAGTTGTTTGGTTTCGGTTTTTCTTTAGACGTGCCTGATAGTTGGACAGTACATTTGTATAAAAGTGTTAGATTGTTTGTCAACCAGAATGGTGTGAAGGAGTCTGTTTTTAATAATCCAGTGTTTGCATCCAAGCCGGCCCAGCCAGGTTGCTGAATGGGATCATCCGAGATTTGTGCATCGAGGCATCCATTTCCAGGATTCACGTCACACGTAACTTACTCGCTTTTCTTCTCAAAACTATTACGGACCTGTGAGGTTATGGTGAAGTGAGTATTTTTATTTGGTGAACATTGGCATTGTTTTTAATGATGTTTCTTTTACCAACCACATTTTAAGGTAAGACGAGAGGCCATTTTCCATTTCACAGTTTTGTGATCACGAAAACGTTTGTTTTTGAAAAATGTGAAGAAATTTGGGAACGTGATGACATTTCTTTTAGCCACCCTGGCCGAGAGCTCCACCCTACCTATCATGTTGGTGAAGCGAGAAGGTGAACGTCCAATTTAAGTAAAGTATAGACCCTCTATCCCAGGAAGCCTCTCTGGCTTCCTGTGGATGCCAGTGTGCAGTATAAACAGGCCGATGGAGCTTTCAGGGATGTCTGCACACCCGTTGGAGATCGGCGAGTGTGGAAGGTGCAACGGTGAAAGGCGAGTTCCAGTCTCTCAGGAACACAGCACGCATCTGTTCCTGCACGGTGAGACCTTGGCCCAATGAAGCCGTCTGGTTAATGACCAGGGCAACGCCAGCCGTGTTCGTGAAATAGTCCTTCGACCAGTTGGATGTGCCTGTGGATAAAGTCACCAATGGCTATTAGGTTGCAAATAATTATACATTTGAATGTATTAAATGTGACTGTCTCTAGTATGTAAATTTTGTAGTTGTCAACTCTCAGTGAGGGGAATTGTTGATACATTTGATAAGCATTATTTTTCGCTGCAACAACCACTGCTTATTATTTCCATCTTCTTGGATGGGAGGTCAGGGACCTTTTTTGGCTGAAATGTTAAACGAACAGGCTGGCCAAGCCTTATGTGCAATTGAAGGTGACATGAATTTGTAATTTGTTCAGGGTGCAGGTGGTAGCTCGCCGAGACTTCGTGAAGGGCACTGTGGAATATCTCATGTCCACCAATGATTGTTGCAGCAATGACGCTGAGTTTAACGTCCATCCGAAGGATGGTCCAGACATTGATGAATCGCCCTGCCTGTGAAACACTGAGATGACAGTTTATAGCGAGTCAGATCCAGCTTTGATGGCTCGACAGCTTTGAGTATGTGCACCTTCAGGCCACCCTGCCAGTCTGCATTAATTTACTTCATATTTTTGGTGATTTTTTTTTTTGTTTTTTTACTGTGCTGGACTACACATAACTTTCAAAATAACATCATTTGCCCCAGAACACTTGGTTTACATGCACAGAAACTCCTAAAAATGGTGGTGTTCAGGGTACCAGAAAGTAGTGTGTGTGTGAGAGAGATAAGGATTGCTACCTGAAATGTCTCAAAGCTTCTAAAAGAAGCTGAAAATACTTCGTAAAGTATGTGAGAAAGAGCTGTGCCTCTGCACGACAAAATGTTTGAACTTTCTCAGCTTACCTGCAAACTCCCGACCACATGGGCCGCTGCAAGGCTGAGTGGATGGACTTTTGCTACACAAACCCCCGACAGATCGCTTCCAGTGAATGGACTTTAAATTTTGTGGGATTACCACACGTGAACATGGCAGGCTCGGTACTTTATTTAAATGGACGTCTGCAATTGGAAAGACGATGCTATTTGACATTACCAAGTAATGGTATCTTCGCAATGCGAAAGTGCATCAAGCTTGTGGGAGCTGGATCTAACCATGTAGACGTACGTGGTTTGGGTGCTTCTGAACAAAAAATGGAAGGACATATCTGAGGCTTTTGAATGCACAAGGTAAGTTTGAACTGACAATATTTACTATTAAGCATGTTGGGAAGTCGGGGGCGGGAAGAGAGATAGTGGAGCTAAGAGAGCCGTATTAAATATATTGTTTGGCTCCGGGGCCATAAGAAATCATATTAGATTTTTGTATCTATTGATAAAGTGAGGTGTGTGTGCGCTCGTTTGTACTAACAGGAAATTATAGGAACTCAACACCTCTCAGTCGCATCCACGGATATTTCTCATATTCCTATATTTCCATGAGTCCGATTTGCATTCAGGAACATAACAATTATGGTTAACCATCTTGAAATTACCACTCGTCTAAATGATGAAAATCATGTTTAAAAAGACTATTTGATTTACAGATTTTGCATGACCAATGGCAGGTTAAAAGTGATGCGCACAGCACGTGCGCGAAAAGCCTCGTTTAGCATTCATATGTCATTTCAAAAGTCGGGTATTTGGAATAATCATTATCATTGAAAAAAAATAATTTGGGGGGGTGGGGGGGACATTTTGAACACTCATACACAAACACTTAATTTGACCGCTCACAAAATAAGGAGCCAAATATGAGTCATTACAAATATAGTGCAACACGTCGTGACTTCTATATTACTAGTTTTACTACCTTCAAGTCTGAGATGATAACATGGTATTTACTCACCAGACGGCTGACAATAACCTTGGCAAAATTTGTGAGGGATTCATTAAATTGGAAAATATTTTGAGGGGTGGGGGAGAGTGGATGTGAGAAAGAGGAGGCTTCAAACATACCGATATAGGCTGCCTTATCCGTGACCATGTACTTGTTATGGTTCACCCTTGCATAGGGGATCTTCTGCTGTTCCTTGCTGGCAGGTGTAATGAAGAATTTCTGGGGAGGCAGGATGGAGAGTTCATTGTACTTTGTTAAACTGCGTTTTAGCGAAAAATACAATATGCCTCAAATAATAGAAACATTTAAACGAGAACGGCACTCGGTGTAGCGGATACCTCCACCAGGTTGAAGTTTACGTGTCGCACCTCACCGACAGGCTGGATCTGCATCCGGACATTAACCAAAATCGAATTGGCTTGTTCTTGCCCCCTAACTAACTCATCCACCAAGTTTCGTCCTAATCTGTCTAACTTTTTGATATTGTGCTATCCGTCGTTTTTGGCCCCGATCTCTCAATGGTGAAGAATCACTTTAAAATTCCAGTATCTGGATTCGGATCTTCACCAACATCGAATCAATTCGTGCTCGTCACACACCCAGCCTGTCCAACAAGTTTCGTCCAAATCTGTCCACAACTTTGAGATATCTTGCTGACAGACGAGTGAAAACATAATCTACATCCAGGCGTCCATCTTCGGTGGCGGAGGTAATAACTGATATAATATTTGTTACTCTATGTGCAACTGTAGGTTTTGGTGTCATGGCAGAGATTATTCGCTCTGTCACATAATGGAAACTTATAATGGTTGATATTATGACTTCGTTTATTTGCACTGAGAATACGAATAGGTTTAGTTGGGGGATATGTTCACACTTTTATTATCCACTCTGCCTTCCTCAACCTGCCCTGATCTCTCCTCCGATGTCCTGGCTGATGAAAAGATTGTAATAAGAATTTTGCATGAGTGATTAAGGGGAATGTGTGGATGGATGGACAGCTGGTTATCAACATTTTGCATTGGGGAATCCTATGTCATGCTGGTGTCGAGGCAAACTTAAGATTCTTCAAACGAGTTAATTATTTTTTGTGCATTCAATGAGGTTAATGGAGGAGCGAGGTTGTGTTTTTCAACAGATCAAGGTTTAATCTCCCTCTAATATAGCATATGTGCACATTATACCATATACTGTGCTGTACTTTATATGAGGAGATCATGCAAATGAAAATCAGGAAAATTTGGGTTGAACTCAAGAAAACCTCGCAAGCAAGTCCTCAACAACAACAACAACAACAACAACAAAATTATGGCAGTGTTCATGCAGTAGTTGCCTCCGCCACCAAAGGTGGACGGAGGTTATGTTTCCACCCCTGTCTGTGAGCAGAATATCTCAAAGTTGTGGACAGATTCAGAAGAACCTTGGTGGAGAGGTTGGATGTGTGACAAGAACAAATTGATTAGATTTTGGTCAACGTCGAGAACTGGTTACCTCTGATGCAATGAACACTCCTTTCAATGTCAGTTTGGCTCACTGTCCAGCAGACTTGGTTGGGATTTCAATTTGACTGCAATAGGTCTTTTGGGGGAAAACAGGACCCAAACTGATAAATTGCTCTTACTGTTTAAGGTGTAATTGAGGTTGTTGGTGCATTCAGTACCGTATTGATATGTGCATGGCCAAATATCCCGTCAAGGGCTTGTAGAGACTGCAGGAAGAAGAAGGAGGCCAAATTTGTGTGAGGCCAACAACTTGTCAAAAGCTTCACTTCCACATTACGGTCCAGCGCCGCGTGTCGCAAGGCGTCATCGATCATGGGCCAGAACCTGCCAGGAATATACAAGGCAATAATTGGGTAAAACATTCTCAAAGGGCTTGGATTGTACAGAACTGGTTCAAGGTTGTGCTGGCAGGAAAGCTTAAAACTAGCGTACTCACCTTTGTGATGCCTCGTCTCTGACCGACTATTTACTGTCACCCTGATGTTTTCCATGGGTGTACCATTCCTCATATAGGTTGTGAAGCTGTAGACCAGTCTGCCAATAGTGGTTGGTGGTGGATGTCAAAGATCCCATGCTTTCTTTCACCAAGAGTAGGCAATTGTTGTCTACACTCTGGCCAAATTGCTGTCCTGACAACTGACACCCAGCATGTAATTTATTCATTTTTGGCCTTTACAGGAGCAAAGCTTGTGGAAGAGTAAGGTAAACCTGACAGTGGGACAAACATCAAGGGAATGGAGGATAGGGAGGAGAGAAGAGATGGAGCAGCCCACAGGGAGAAACGAGGAGTAAAAAAAGTTGGTGTGCACTCAACGTGGTTTTTAAAGGTTCAGCAGGCTGGGGGCTACTGGAAGAACACATGCATCCTGCGGTAGATAGGGAGGGTCAGAGAGCAGAGGGAGCAATATAGAAGTACAGACAGAAGAAAAGAGAGACCTGCATGTGATGAGAGAAACAGACCCTGTGCTTCAGCCTCATTACTGAAGATTCCAATAGGTTTGAGAGCTTTACATTCCGTATAATCCAGGAGAAACCGATGTGAGGCTGGGGAGCCAACCCGTAATGGTGAGCAGAGCCCCATTGAGTTATGGATGAAAGCCTTGTAGACTGAGTAGCACCAATTTTCCAAGGAAAGATTGGATCGACGTAGGATGCCCAATCTACGGCTGTTTTTAGTCAGGCAGCTTTGCTATATGGTGGACCCAGGATATGTCATGGCTCATGTCGAGACCTAAAAGTTCAAGAGACTGAACCTCTTCCAGTGGATGACCAGGGAAATAGGTTCGTTTGATGGTCCTTCCGGAGTGATATTGTGAGACTGAGATTTTCCAGGACTGAAGGACATGTTCCATTTATCAGACCAGCATCTCATCATTTCCAGATCGGTGAAGATGTAGTTGCTGTTTGGCAAAGGGATTCTTCACACACCCCCTGTTGCGTGGGCTTTTAATGGCTCAGGCCTCCACCTCGAGCCCTGCCATGGTTCACCCCTCCCCTCTCGCTATTGGGCCGGAGCCAATTCTGGGGGAGGAGCGACCCCTCGTGACCCATCACCCCAACAACCCTGAGGTCATTAGCCATGATGAACAGTGCACATCCATTCTCCCACAATAGCTGCCACATCCAGGACTAATAGACGCTAAAAAAAAGACAAAAGACAGATAACAAAGGATAAAAACATTAAATGTAGGTTCCCAGGGATGAGGATTTTTAAACAAACAAATCGTGAGATGAACATCGTTGATCGAAACAAAATGGCGACGCATGTCCGATATCACATTTAATTACCTCACTCTTATTCCAAAACACTCATGACGGATATATCTCCCGTCTTTTGCACATTATTAACCCCAAGGAGTCATTTGCACAACAATATATAATATGATGATGTTCATATTGTTGGGAAATTTGCATGATATTTGGAGCACAAAATACTCTTGTTTTTTTTTTTTAATGCATAACAGTCATTTGAAAATAGCAGATAAAAGAACAGACGTTGTCAAAGCTTTTTATCTTGCAGCTCGTCAGGACACACGCAAGAATACCGGACATGTAGACACAAAATGAACCAAATTATTTGTTCAGACAGTTGGGGATTGGCTCTTTGGACCATTACCGACATGAACATATACATCATGGCCTTGAGGCACCGAGGGAACCCGTGACCTTGCATTTTTTCTCTGGATACAGGTCAGAACAGATGCAGCGTTTGCACAGATTATTTTTGTTTGCAAAGAACAGGAGCTCGTGTGTGAAAATATGTGGCTTCAAGAACAACAGAGCGTTGCTGCTACCGAAGCAGTTACTAAGTTGCAATCCTGGTCGTGTTGCCATTCCGACTCAGGAAGTCAGAGGAGGAATTTGGAATTTTTTCAGGGTGCCGGCTTTTGAAATTTATTCAGGTGATAGCTCGCCTACTATTCCCAAAAGACACCATGGAATCTTTAACGCCCACCAACTAATGCTGCCAGATGGGACGCTCATTTAACGTCCATCTGAGGGACAGCCTATACATCGATGAATCAACTTGCCTGTGAAACACCGGGATGAGAGTTAAAGCTGGGACGGGATTCAAACGCAGGCGAGACAGCTTAAAGGTGAGTGTGCGTACCTCTTGGCCATCCTATCCTATTGTGATTTCTACACAGAGAAATGTTTCATTGGAGGACAATTTGCATATAATAGGGCTTACTTGTGATGTGCACCGTACAGGGAAGCTGCAACGTAGTCCATGACGGCAATATAAACAAACTCATTGGCATTGTTGATGGTGGTGACAATGGCTGTCAGGTCTTCTGTTCGACCACTGGGACAAAGTTGATGTGGTGAACTCTGGAAAAAGACAACATACCTTTACATTCTAGTCCAAAACTACACTTTTCCTGTGGTAGCTTTCCTCTGCTCGATGCAGATTAAAGAAAAAGAAAAAAAAGCACATTCTTGCAAACTATGCATGGCTGCTCTCAACCAATCGATCGTTCGACATCTGTTCAGCCATGATTCACATTTCTCCGTGCTAATAAAATATATTGGCTTGTTCCGATGCATTTGTGCATTAATATCCATCCCATCTGGTTCCATCAACTGCATAACCATGTCCTGGTGGTGTGAAGCAGATGTTGACGTGACAAACTCCAACTGCATGGGAGTTGCGGGTTGGGGGATGGGCCCCCCCTCCTCTTCTCTCTCCCCTCCTCTCCTCTTCTCTCTCCCCTCCTCTCCTCCCCCTCCTCACCCCTCCTCCCTCCTCCCCTCTCCTCACCCCTTCCTCCTCACCCCTCTCCCCTCCTCCCTCCTCACCCCTCCCCCACCTCCCTTCTCACCTCCCCACTCCTCACCCCTCCCCTCGTCACCCCTCTCCCGCCTCCCCTCCCCTCCTCCCCCACCCCTTCCCTCACCTCCCCCTCCCCTAACCTCCCCTCCCTCCTCCTCCCCCACCCCTTTCCCCCTCCTCCCCACCCCTTCCCCTCACCTCCCCCTCCCCTAACCTCCCCTCCCTCCTCCTCCCCCACCCCTTTCCCCCTCCTCCCCTCACCTCCCCCTCCTCCTCCCCACCCCTTCCCCTCACCTCCCCCTCCCTCCTCCTCCCCCACCCCTTTCCCCCTCCTCCCCTCACCTCCCCCTCCTCCTCCCCTCACCTCCCCCTCCTACCATCTCCTCCCCCTCCTACCATCTCCCCTCCTACTTCACCCTCCTCCCCTCTCTCTCCCCCTCCTCTTCTCCCCTCTCCCCCTCTCTCTCCTCCTCTTCTCTCTCCCTCCTCTCCTCCCCCACGCCTCTCCTCCCCACGCCTCTCCTCCCCACTCCTCTCCTCCCCTCCTCACCCCTCTCCCCCTCCTCCCTCCTCACCCCTCCCCTCACCTCTCCTCGCCCCTCCTCACTCCTCACCCCTCCTCACTCACACCTCACCCCTCCTCACCCCTCCCCCACCCTCCCTTCTCACCTCCCCACTCCTCACCCCTCCCCTCCCCCTCCTCACCCCTCCCTCCCCCTCCTCTCGTCACCCCTCTCCCGCCTCCCCTCCCCCTCCCCCTCCCCTCCTCCCCCACCCCTTCCTCACCTCCTCTCCTCCCCTCACCTCCCCCTCCCCTAACCTCCCCTGCCTCCCTCCCTCCTCCTCCCCCACCCCTTCCCCTCCTCCCCTCACCTCCCCTCACCTCCCCCTCCTATCATCTCCTCCCCTCCTACCATCTCCTCCCCCTCCTCCCCTTCACCCTCCTCCCCTCTCTCTCCCCCTCCTCTTCTCCCCTCTCCCCTCTCTCTCCCCTCCTCTTCTCTCCCCCACCTCTCCTCCCACACTCCTCTCCTCCCCCACTCCTCTCCTCACCCCTCTCCCATCCCCCACCCCTCCCCTCAACCATCCCCTTTCCCCTCACCACTCCCCCTACTCCTCTCCTCCCCCCACCTCTCCTCACCCCCTCACCCCTCCTCTCTCGTCACCCCTCTCCCGCCTCCCCTACTCCTCTCCTCCCCCTCTCCCCTCCTCCACCCTCTCCCCCTCCTCCCTCCTCCCCTCACCCCTCCCCCCTCTCCTCCTCACCCCTCCCCTCCCCACCCCCTCCTGTCCTCACCCCTCCCCTCTCCCCTCACCGCTCTCCCCTCTCTCGTCACCCCTCTCCCGCCTCCCCTCTCCCCTCCTCACCCCTCTCTCCTCCTCACCCCTTCCCCTCCTCCCCTTCCTCTCCCCCTCGTACTCACCTCCCTCCTCCTCCCCTCCCCTCCTCCTCCCCTCCCCTCACCCCTCCTCGTCCCCTCCTCCTCCTCGTCCCCTCCTCCTCCCCTCACCTCCCCTTCTCTCTCCCCCCTCCTCCCATCACCTCCCCCTCCTCGTCCCCTCCTCCTCCCCTCACCTCCCCTTCTCTCTCCCCTCCTCCTCCCATCACCTCCCCTTCTCCTCTCCTTCCCCTCCTCTTCCCCCTCCTCTTCTCTCCCCCACCTCTACCCCCTTCTCTCCTCTCCCCTCCCTTCCCCCAGCCCTCTTCCCCTCCTCCCTTCTCACACCTCCCCTCCTCTCTTGTCACCCCTCTCCCCTCCTCACTCCCCCCTTCCCTCCACACCCCTCCTCCTCCCTCACTTCCCCCTCCTCCCCACCCCTTCCCCTCCTCCCCACCCCTTCCCTCCCCCACCCCTTCCCCCTCCTCCCCCACCCCTTCCCCCCTCCTCCCCCACCCCTTCCCCTCCTCCCCCACCCCTTCCCCTCCTCCCCCACCCTTCCCCTCCTCCCCCACCCCTTCCCCCTCCTCCCCACCCCCTTCCCCCTCCTCCCCTCCCCTTCCCCCTCCTCCCCCCTCCTCCCCCTCCTCCCCCTCCTCCCCCACCCCTTCCTCCTCCTCCCCCACCCCTTCCCCCTCCTCCCCACCCTTCCCCCTTCTCCCCCACCCCCTTTCACCACTTCAACCTCCTCCTCCCCACCCCCTTCCCCTTCCCCCTCCTCCCCCACCCCTTCCCCCTCCTCCCCCACCCCTTCCCCCTCCTCCCCCACCCCCACCACCTTCCCCCTCCTCCCCACCCCCACCCCTTCCCCTCCTCCCCCCTCGCCTCCCTCCTATCCCCTCCCCCTCCTCCCCCACCCCCACCACCTTCCCCCTCCTCCCCCATCCCCACCCCCTTCCCCTCCTCCCCCACCCCCTTCCCCCCTCCTCCCCCACCCCCTTCCCCCTCCTCCCCACCCCCTTCCCCCTCCTCCCCCACCCCCTTCCCCCTCCTCCCCCACCCCCACCACCTCCTTCCCCCTCCTCCCCCACCCCCACCACCTTCCCCTCCTCCCCCCTCCTCTCCTCCCTCCTATCCCCCTCCTCTCCTCTCCCCTCTCCAATCCCTCCTCTCCCCCTCCCCTCTCCACTCCCTCCTCGCCTCCCTCCTATCCCCCTCCCCCTCCTCCCCCACCACCTCCCTCCTCACCCTCCCCTCCACCCCACCCCTTCCCCTCCTCCCCCTCCTATCCCCCTCCTCTCCTCTCCCCCCTCTCCACTCCCTCCTCTCCCCCTCCCCTCTCCACTCCCTCCTCTCCCCCCTCCCCTCTCCACTCCCTCCTCTCCCCTCTCCACTCCCTCCTCTCCCCCTCTCCACTCCCTCTCTCCCCCTCCCCCTTCCCCCTCCTCCACTCCCTCCTCTCCCCTCTCCACTCCCTCTCCACTCCCCTCCCTCCCTCCTCTCCTTGCCCTCCTCCTTCCTCACCCTCCTCCTCCTCCTCACCTCACCCTCCCCCTCCTCCTCACCCTCCCCCTCCTCACCCCTCCCCTCTCCTCACCCCTCCCCTCTCCTCACCCCTCCCCTCTCCTCACCCCCTCCCCTCTCCTCACCTCTCTCCCCCACCCTTCCCTCCTCACCCCCTCCCCTCCTCCTCACCCCCTCCCCTCTCCTCACCCCTCCCCTCCTCCTCACCCCTCCCCTCTCCTCACCCCTCCCCTCTCCTCACCTCTCCCCTCTCCTCACCTCTCCCCCACCCTTCTCACCTCCTCCCCACCCCTCACCCCTCCCCCTCCTCTCCCTCGTCACCCCTCTCCCCTCCTCCTCTCCCCCACCCCTTTCCCCCCTCCTCCCGACCCCTTCCCCTCCTCCCCCTCCTCCTCCCCTCACCTCCCCCTCCTACCATCGCCTCCCCTTCTCCCCCTCCTCTCCTCACCCCTCCTCCCCCTCCTCTCCTCACCCCTCCTCTCCACCCCCACCCCTCCTCTCCTTCCCCCCTCCCCTCACCCCTCCTTCCCCCTCCCCTCACCCCCACCTTCCCCTCCTCCCCCCACCCCTTCCCCCTCCTCCCCTCCTCCCCCACCCCTTCCCCCTCCTCCCCCACCCCTTCCCCCCTCCTCCCCCACCCCTTCCCCCTCCTCCCCCACCCCTTCCCCCTCCCCTCCCCACCCCTTTCACCACCTTCCACCTTCTCCCCACCCCCACCACCTTCCCCCTCCTCCCCCTCGCCTCCCTCCTATCCCCTCCTCTCCTCTCCCCCTCCCCCCTCCCCTCTCCACTCCCTCCTCTCCCCCTCCCCTCTCCACTCCCTCCTCTCCCCTCCACTCTCCACTCCCTCCTCTCCCTCCTCTCCCCTTGCCCTCCTCCTTCCTCGCCCTCCTCCTCCTCCTCACCCCTCCCCCTCCTCCTCCTCCTCACCCCTCCCCTCTCCTCACCCCCTCCCCTCTCCTCACCCCTCCCCTCTCCTCACCCCTCCCCCTCCCCCACCCTTCTCACCTCCTCCCCACTCCTCACCCCTCCCCCCTCCTCTCTTGTCACCCCTCTCCCGCCTCCCCTCCCCCACCCCTTTCCCCCTCCTCCCCACCCCTTCCCCTCCTCCTCCTCTCCTCACCCCTCCTCCCCCTCCTCTCCTCACCCTCCCCTCCTCTCCTTCACCCCTCCTCTCCTTCCCCCTCCCCTCACCCCTCCCTCTCTCTCCCCCTCCTCCTCTCTCCCTCTCTCTCCCCCTCCTTCTCCCCTCCTCTCCTCCCCTCTCTCTCTCCCCCTCCTTCTCCCCTCCTCTCCTCCCCTCTCTCTCCCCCTCTCTTTCCCCCTCTCCCCTCCTCTCCTCACCTCTCTCCCCCTCATCTTCTCTCCCCCTCCTCTTCTCCCCCCACTCCTCTCCTCTCCCCCTCCACTCCTCTCTCTCCCCCCACTCCTCTCCTCCCCCCCCACTCCTCTCCTCTCCCCCCTCCTCTTCTCTCCCCCACTCCTCTCCTCCCCCCACTCCTCTCCTCCCCCACTCCTCTCCTCCCCCACTCCTCTCCTCTCCCCCTCCTCTTCTCTCCCCCCACTCCTCTCCTCCCCACTCTCCTCTCCTCTCCCCTCCTCACCTCACCCCTCCCCCACTCCCCCAACTCCTCTCCTCCCCCCTCCCCCAACTCCTCTCCTCCCCCTCCCCCACTCCCCCTACTCCTCTCCTCCCCCTCTCGTCACCCCTCTCCCGCCTCCCCCCTCGCCCTCCTCCTCCCCTCCCCCTCCCCCTCCCCCTCGCCCTCCTCCTCCCCTCCTCCTCCCCTCCCCTCCTCCTCCCCTCCCCTCCCCCTCGCCCTCCCCTCCTCCTCCCCTCCTCCCCTCGCCCTCCTCCTCTCCCCCTCGCCCTCCTCCTCCTCTCCCCCTCCTCCTCCCCCCTCGCCCTCCTCCTCCTCTCCCCCTCCTCCTCCCCCTCGCCCTCCTCCTCCTCTCCCCTCCTCCTCCCCCTCGCCCTCCTCCTCCTCTCCCCCTCCCCCTCCTCCCCTCCCCTCCTCGCCCTCCTCCTCCTCCTCTCCCTCTCCTCCTCCCCCCTCGCCCTCCTCCTCCTCCCCCTCCCCTCCTCACCTCCCCCTCCTCCCCCTCCTCCTCCCCTCTCTCCTCCTCCCCTCCCCCTCGCCCTCCTCCTCTCCCCTCCTCCTCCTCCCCCTCCCCCTCGCCCTCCTCCTCCTCTCCCCCTCCTCCTCCCCCTCGCCCTCCCCCTCGCCCTCCTCCTCCTCTCCTCTCCCTCCTCCTCCCCCTCGCCCTCCCCCTCCTCCTCTCCTCTCTCCCTCCTCCTCCTCCCCCCTCGCCCTCCTCCTCCTCTCCCCCTCCTCCTCCCCCTCGCCCTCCTCCTCCTCTCCCTCTCCCCTCCTCCCCCCCTCGCCCTCCTCCTCCCTTCTCGCCCTCCTCCTCCCCCTCCCCTCCCATCCTCCTCTCCTCTCCCCTCCTCCTCCCCCCTCGCCCTCCTCCTCCTCTCCCCCCTCCTCCTCCCCCTCGCCCTCCTCCTCCTCTCTCCTCCTCCCTCCTCCCCCTCGCCCTCCTCCTCCTCCCTTCTCGCCCTCCTCCTCCCCTCCCCTCCCCTCCTCCTCCTCCTCCCCTCCTCCTCTCCCTCCTCCCCTCACCCTCCTCCTCCCCCCTCCCCTCCCTCCTCCTCCCCTCCTCCTCCTCCCCTCCTCCTCCCCCTCACCCTCCTCCTCCCCCTCTCCCTCCTCCTCTCCCCTCCCCTCTCCCTCCTCCTCCTCCCCCTCCCCTCTCCCTCCTCCTCCCCCCTCCCCTCTCCCTCCTCCTCCCCCTCCCCTCTCCCTCCTCCTCCCCCTCCCCTCACCCTCCTCCTCCCCTCACCCTCCTCCTCCCCTCCTCCGCCCCTCCTCGCCCTCCTCCCCCTCCCTCCTCCTCCCCCTCCCCTCACCCTCCTCCTCCCCCCTCACCCTCCTCCTCCCCCTCCGCCCCTCCCCCTCGCCCCCTCCCTCCTCCCCCTCCCCTCCTCCTCCCCTCGCCCTCCTCCTCCCCACCCTCCTCCTCCCCGCCCTCCTTCTCCCCGCCCTCCTCCTCCCCTCTCTCCCCCCTCTCTCCTCCTCTCCTCCCCTCATCTCTCCCCCTCCTTCTCTCCCCCCACCTCTCCTCCCCCACTCCCCTCCTCCCCCTCCCCCACCTCTCCCCTCTCTCCCCCTCTCTCCTCCTCTCCTCCCCTCATCTCTCCCCCTCCTCTTCTCTCCCCCCACCTCTCCTCCCCCACTCCCCTCCTCCCCCTCCCCCACCTCTCCCCTCCTCACCCATCCCCTTTCCCCTCACCCCTCCCCCTCCTCTCCTCCCCCTCCCCCGCCTCTCCCCTCCTCTCCTCCCCCTCCCCCGCCTCTCCCCTCCTCACCCATCCCCTTTCCCCTCACCCCTCCCCCACTCCCCCGCCTCTCCCCTCCTCACCCATCCCCTTTCCCCTCACCCCTCCCCCACTCCCCCTACTCCTCTCCTCCCCCTCCTCTCTCGTCACCCCTCTCCCGCCTCCCCCTCCTCTCTCGTCACCCCTCTCCCGCCTCCCCCCTCCTCTCTCGTCACCCCTCTCCCGCCTCCCCCCCTCCTCTCTCGTCACCCCTCTCCCGCCTCCTTTTTTTCCCAATTCAGTGATGGACATGCGATTGCTGTTTAATTTTCAAGTCAATCGGATGAAAAATGATTATTTTAGAAATTCGACCTCCAGATGACCTTTCACCTCAAAATCAATGAGTTTCTCAGTTGAGACTACCTCGTCAACTTGGTAAAGTTTCATGACGATCGGTTTGGAATTGTGACCTGTAGTCGATTGACAGACAGTATAACAAAATAGACGAACCAATGTACTTGAAAAATCTTCGATTTTGCGAGTAACAAACAGATAGAAAGGGGTGAAAACAACCTCCTTCACCTTCGGCGGTTGAAATAATTACAGAAAAAAAACAAATAAATATTGTTGTGGTTGACGAAATTCGCAAACCACCATTCAGGTCCCTTAGGTGAGATATCTCTAAGTATATGTGTAGTTAGGCCCAAACCCGTTGTTTAGAGGGAATAAATGTCATTTATGCGGGCTGCGACTCTTCAGGATAGCCGTTTTTCTTTTACTATCTTTATTTTGGACCAGCCGCCATTACTACCACCACCAACCACGTCTCAACAGCCATCACACAACAACCACCAACCACAACGCTGCTTCACAACAACAACCACCAACCACAACGCCGCTTCACAACAACAGCCACGACCTTTACCGTCACAACTCGCCACCATCGCATCACCACCATTCTTGCGCCACTTGTGGGCACCGATACTGGACTCGTGCAGGGCGCGCACCGAGCAGCGTGTTCAGAAACATCACAGGCTTTCCGAGAAAAACGGATCAAAAACGACTCACGCCCACTTCTGTTCCGTCCTATCGGAGAGCGTGGGGCGATTTGGCCCCGCCTCCAGGGCGTTGGAGTGAGGTCGCTATATGCAAATTCATGGATCAAAAAGCATTCACGCCCACTTTTCCTCGGTCCAATGGGGAGCCAGTTAGAGGTGAAGGGTTGGAGGTAAAGGGTCAAAGGTGGGGGAGAGAGGCCACGGGGGATATAAACGGCCGCGCTCGCCAAACAGTTCAGTTCGGAGGGGAGAAGTTCGAGTTCGCGGTTGGGAGTTGTCGGTGGAGCTGGGAAGAAGAGGACGGAGCTGTGGAGAGGTGGCGGCGGCGAAGGCGATCGAGGGGGTGCTCGCGTCGGAGTCGGGGAGCGGCGGAGGGAGAGGCCGGCGGCGCGACCGAGGTCGAGGTGGAGACGCTCGTCGCGGGACCCGAGACAGGGTGATATCCTCCTCCCCCCCCGAGCATCAACAACCCCCTCCTGTTTCCCCCCGCGCTGAGATAGTGCGACAAGGGGGCCCCTTTCCCACCCCCTACCAGACACTGTCCGCGAGGCCCGCGGAGTTGGGGCGCCACCGCCGCTCTGCGTCTCATCATCAGACGGGTAGTCCCGACACGGTCTCGGCCCCAGGCCCGTCTACCCCCCTCATCCTGGAGGGTGGTTCTTTTTCTTTTGCTTTGGGTATCTGTGTTGTCGGCGCCGTCTGTGAAGTTAAATTGTATAAGTGTTGCCGTGTGCTCGGTAGTCGGATAGCTCTGCATTGTGTTTCTCTTTTATATTTGCTTTTTGTGTAATATTGTGTTTCTTCTCCTTTTACATGTGCTTTTGGTGTAATTGTATATGTGTGCTTCCCGTTCATCGCGAAATAAATGTGAGTTATGTTGAACTGTTTTCCCGCTTCGCTTCGTCTTTTCTTTCATTGAATCTCCATCTTGCTTCACGTAAAGGGTTGGTCGTGGGCTAAAACACCCGATAATTAATCGAATCGTCGAGGCCGACGAATAACACCGCTCGGTTATCCCGATAGTACGGAACGGGTCGCTTAAAGTGGCCCGTGTCCGAAGTCGACCTGCGGCGAGGTGCGATCGCCCGGTCTACCCTCCGTGTGGGTACTTAGGTAGGTCGAATTTGGCGAGCAACCCTATCCCACGCGGGGGCCGATTGGCACGATCGTGGTGAGACCGAAAGGTCCACCCGTGACTAGTTCCCGGCGTTAGTCCGAGAGGGTCACGACTGGATTGTCCGTCCGGTGGGCGACGTGCCGCGATTCGAGTTACGTGGCCGTTCGCACGCCGGCGGGCGCGAGTCCGCAACACTGGTGTCAGGAGTGGGATATAAACTCATCGCCCTCCTCGCGGCACTGGTATCGGAGAACGGGAAAACGGGCTCTCCTGTCTCCAATTAAATTCACGGGAATCGGTCCAGGGGTGAGAGGAGCGACCCCCGATTCCCTCCAAATTACGAGCGAGCTAAATTAACCCTTTAAGAGAAGCAAGATGGCGTCTCAAGGCGAGCGGGAGCCGGGGGTATTAGAAATGGATGTAGAATGTGTAGAATCCATGGTCCAGGATGAAATGCCCGTGCAGGAAATGTTGGTTGTACAGGAAAACGAACTCGCCCAACTGAACCCAGAGCCCGAAATAGGTGCGGCAGCGGCCGCGGTGTATGACACCTCCCCTCCCCCTCTCTACCAAAACTCCCCAACCCCTGCCGAAACGGCTCACCCAAGCGCACCCGACATGGCCCAGCTATTCACCATGCTGGCAAAAATGAATGCGGAGCTGATCGAAAAGATGGATACAAACGCAAATGAATTTATAAACAAAATGAAAGGCATGAACAAAAAGATGGATACAAACGCAAATGAAATTATAAACAAAATGAAAGGCATGAACAAGCAAATGAAGGAAGAAACGAAAAAGCTGCGGGGTGAGACGCAGAACATGGGCCGATGCCTGCAGGCGGGCATGAAGGCCGTTAGCAGGGAGCTTAAAATGGCGACTCCACGTGTGGGAGCCAACGAGCTGGGAGGGGGTGCAACGGCTGTCGGGCCCGCGGTAGAGGCGGGTGAAAAAATAATTCGGGGGACGTGTTGGGCGAGGGTCGCGGCGGTGACCGAGGGGGAAAAATTAAATGGGGAGACCAAAACGTGTGAGACAAGACACGAGGTGACGACAAAGGAAATAAAAATAGTGGAGACAAGGGAGGTAAAGGGTGAAGAGTTGGCAGAGACACGGGAGATGGGAACGATAGAGGGAAGACTACACGATGAAGACGGGGTAAGTGACGCACACACACACACGGAGGTAGTGGAGGACGATGAGGGTGAGCTCGCGGAGCGTGTAGGGACCCAGTGCGAGCAGCTGGATGGCCTCCTCCAGGAATGAGGGGAGGGAGTATGCCCCCTTGAGGTGAGTCACGACCAGGTGAGTTCGGTCGTGCTTTGCGAGGTTGAGGGGAGGAGTGCTGTGGACAAGTGCACGGAGAGCTTGGGGGGTATAGAGGCCCCGGAGACCCTTGTGGGGACACGAATCCCCAGTGTAGTTGTCCCTGTGTGTGTGGTGCAAGGTGTGAGTGCGTCCCCGTGTGTGGAAGTGACCCCGTGTGTGAGTGGTGTGGTGGCGATTGTGCCGGAGTACGTGCTTCCCAGCACGCCGTGTGTAAAAGGGGCACCGCAAGTGAAAGAGGCCGTGTGTGTGGATGAAACGGCCAGTGTGGATGAGGCACCGCGGGTGAGTGCCCCCGCGTGTGTGAGTGAGGCACGGTGTATGATTGAGGCACCGCGGATGAGTGCCCCCGCGTGTGTGAGTGAGGCACGGTGTATGAGTGAGGCACGGTGTGTGGATGAGGAACCGCGGGTGAGTGCCCCCGCGTGTGTGAGTGGTGTGGTTTGTGTGAGGGAAATGGCATGAGTGAGTGGAAGGCCGCGAGTGAATGGAGCACCACGTGTGAGTGGTATGGTTTATGCAAGGGAGACCGTGTGTGTGAGAGAGCGGTATGTGAGGGAGATGTCGGTTGGCATGCGGGAGCACGCAGCCGCGTCTCCCAGTGTGAGTTTAATGGTGAGGTGTGTGAGCGTCGTAACACGCAGGTGTGCGTGTGTTGAATGGCGACGACGGCGACATGAGAGGAAAGGAAGCCGAGTAGCGGCTGTAGTTGTTTCGGGGACCGTGCCGGGTTCACCCAGCAGTGAGCACGAGGTCCGTGCTGTGCAACGCACGAGGCCCCCACGTGCTCGCTTTCGAGAGTGAAGTCCCGGTCTGGAAACGCACGCGGTGGATTTGCCGATCCCGCGGACGGACAAAGTTTAGGCAGGATTACGGATTTGGACCGGACGGGTTCTCCACGCGATCGTGTGCGTTAAGCTCCAACGGGCAAAGCACATGTGTTCGCGTGGGGAACCCCTCGAGACGTGGGGCTTGTGTTTTTTTTTTTATGCGTACGGTGACGTCATGGCTGCACGTGGGGTTGGAATCCGGCAGGAGGGGTATCCCTGCCGGATGGTACCGTCCAAGGAGGGACGAGGAACACGTGCAGCTGCATGACGTCACGGGCAGGTGCAAAGTGCGC
Organism: Eptatretus burgeri; assembly: GCF_056783735.1. Taxonomy (NCBI): domain Eukaryota; kingdom Metazoa; phylum Chordata; class Myxini; order Myxiniformes; family Myxinidae; genus Eptatretus; species Eptatretus burgeri. The sequence continues at coordinate 102,703,582 of NC_140969.1, forward strand.
GAGCTCTGAGTTGCCGCGCTGGTGCTGCGCAGGTAAAGAAAAAAAAAAAAAGCAAGCCTCACTTTCGGGTGCACAGGATTCCTGGGCAAGGGGTGGAAGACCCCCTTGACCGGGGCACAGGATGGAAACTAGTTAGGGGGAAGGGTTAGCTTAGTTAGACCGGCTCCATGGGGCAGGGGTAAGTCCTCATGGGGCCCGTGGAATGGATTAGTTAGAGGGATTGTAGCGAGATTTAGGTTGGGAAATAAAATGAATTTTTGAGTTAGGAGACAGAGACAGATTTTGAATGTGTAGAGGGGACGTAGTTTAGCTACGTAGTGTTAAAAGGAACGTGCTACTAGTTTAAGGGACGACGTGGGAGCACGAGTTAGTTAGGGGAAGTAGTTAGGAGGATGGCAGAGTTCAGCGGTGTGTGTGTTGAAGAGTTGGTGAGTTGTGAGGTGAGTACTTGTTGAGTGAGTGAGGCCAGCGGGTCTGTGTGAGTGGAGCGAATGGGGAATGCATGGTGCGATGAGTGATTGGGGGGAGGAGTGACTCCCGCCCAAGGGACCCCCGGGGTCAGTGTAGAGTGAGTTAGGGGGTTAGTCAAATTTACAAAATGGAGGTCGTTTTGTTGTTGGTGGGAGTGTAGGCTCGAAACCCATTTGGAGGGGTGCAGGAGCCCTGTTGACGGGCTGGGAGCGTGGCTGCGAAAAGTGAGTATCGCTGAGTGGGTACCCCGGGCACCAGGCTAGTCGGCCGTGGTAGGCCAAGGGCCCATGGGGGGCCGGGATAGCGTAGTGGGCACGGGTGCGCCTGCTTGGTGCGGGGGCCCGGGGCGCCATTAGCCGCGTGGGCAGTGTTGTGGGCACAGGTGACCCTCGGAAAGGGGCCTGGGAAGCCAGCCTGCCACGTGTGCGTTTCAGGGGAGGTGCCATGGGGGGCACTCCCCGGTGTTTAGGGAGCTGGTAGGCTCGGAGGCAGTGTAGTGCCCGGGGGTGCCATAGCGGGAGAATCGGCAGAGGGTCGTGCCTGCCAAAGGGAGCCACGTGTCCCAGCCATGAGACCGTGTGAGGGCACGGAGAGAAAATTGGGGGGCGAGGCCCGAAATTGTGAGGACGCCAACACAGGCGACGGGAATCTGGGTTGTTAGAACCAATAGTTTAAGCGAGAGGCGCTTGTTGAAGCCCCGGGGTAGTTTAACAGTTAAATGGTTAGGGTAGATTAGGAGATGTACCCCTCCGCACCATCCATCCCCTCGCTCTCGTTGTGGGCCGCTGGACCCACTTTGGTTATAGATCGCCGAACTCTGGGGAGGCCATCCTGAGGCTTCGTTGGGCCTCGACAAAGGACGCTAGCTCTCCCTTATTCCCTTCCGGGAAGGGAACGTAGGGGTTGGGAGTAGGCTAGGTGACAGGATAGGTTAGCCGAACAAAGACGATAAAGGGGGTTAGGGGACGATTTATAGTGGGGAAGTAAAAAAAAAAAAAAAAGTTGGGGCTAAATTGGGGTTTGGACAAATTAAGGGAGTGGGTATGGACAGTGACAGGCAAAGGCGATAGGTTGGGAGGGAGACCGTAGGGTAGGTCCGAGCCCGCCTTCCGAGTGGCCAGCACCACCGCACTCCCTCCACCAACCACCACTGAACGGCAAAGGTTGGCCAGCTTCATCTGCTGGCTGTGTTGCTGCAAGGCCTGTGCCGGCCCACTTCATCTGCCGGCTGGCTATTTTTCTTCAAGGCCTGTGCCGGCCCACTTCATCGGCAGCTGTTGTGTTGCTGCAAGGCCTGTGCCGGCCGGATCATCTGCAGCTGTGGTACTTCAAGGCCTGTGCCGGCCAGTTCATCTGCCGGCTGTGTTTGCCTGCAACGGCCTTGTTCTGCAGGCTGTGTTTGCCTGATCACCTTTGCCATGCCATGCCCACTGCCCACGTTCACCAGCCCCGTTAAATTTCGCTTTGCCCCCCCCCCCCCCTGTTCATTTCCATGCGCGCCAGGATCAGAAAGCAACAGTTTGCAAGCTGCGAGAACTGCCCTGATGGCAGCTACAACACGGGCCTGCACTGGCGGCCCGTGCACCGTGTTTGTGTTCATCCATCCATTCGTTGTGTTCATTGCGTGTGCCACTTGAGCTGGCACGGAGACTGCATTTGTGCAGCCCATGCACCGTTGTGGTTCACTGCGTTCAGTTCAAACCATTCATCCATCCATTCATTGTGTTCATTGCGTGTGCCACTTGAGCTGGCACGGAGACTGCATTTGTGCAGCCCATGCACCGTTGTGGTTCACTGCGTTCAGTTCAAAAGGGGAGGCCTTGGACTGCGTGTGAGCAGCCGGCCACGTTCCCTGTCACCTGCATTGTTTGAGTCAGAGACTGCATGCGAGCAGCCTGGCTCCCTGCTAACTGCTTTCTTTTTGCAGAGTTCAGTGATCCTGGGCCATGGTTTAGTGTAAAATTTGTAAGTTAAGGTAAGATGTACTGTAAATATGAGTGCGCCCCCGGCATGTTTGTCTTAGCGCCGGCAATTTTATTTAAGTCGTCTGTGTGAGTGAGTTTGTTTAGGTAGTTACTCAGCCCTCAGGTTATTTATTTTGGGGACACGAATACCATGAATGTCGCACTCAGGGATCCGCAGGTAAAATGTACTAGGGGAAAACTACACATGATGGCACACGAAAATTTGACGACTCGGGACGAGTCTGTAAAAAGGGGAGGGGGTAGTGTTGTGGTTGACGAAATTCGCAAACCACCATTCAGGTGGTTTCACCTAACAGCTTAGGTGAGATATCTCTGTAAGTATATGTGTAGTTAGGCCCAAACCCGTTGTTTAGAGGGAATAAATGTCATTTATGCGGGCTGCGACTCTTCAGGATAGCCGTTTTTCTTTTACTATCTTTATTTTGGACCAGCCGCCATTACTACCACCACCAACCACGTCTCAACAGCCATCACACAACAACCACCAACCACAACGCCGCTTCACAACAACCACCAACCACAACGCCGCTTCACAACAACAACCACAACGCCGCTTCACAACAACAGCCACGACCTTTACCGTCACAACTCGCCACCATCGCATCACCACCATTCTCGCGCCACTTGTGGGCACCGATACTGGACTCGTGCAGGGCGCGCACCGAGCAGCGTGTTCAGAAACATCACAGACTTTCCGAGAAAAACGGATCAAAAACGACTCACGCCCACTTCTGTTCCGTCCTTTCGGAGAGCGTGGGGCGATTTGGCCCCGCCTCCAGGGCGTTGGAGTGAGGTCGCTATATGCAAATTCATGGATCAAAAAGCATTCACGCCCACTTTTCCTCGGTCCAATGGGGAGCCAGTTAGAGGTGAAGGGTTGGAGGTAAAGGGTCAAAGGTGGGGGAGCGAGGCCACGGGGGATATAAACGGCCGCGCTCGCCAAACAGTTCAGTTCGGAGGGGAGAAGTTCGAGTTCGCGGTTGGGAGTTGTCGGTGGAGCTGGGAAGAAGAGGACGGAGCTGTGGAGAGGTGGCGGCGGCGAAGGCGATCGAGGGGGTGCTCGCGTCGGAGTCGGGGAGCGGCGGAGGGAGAGGCCGGCGGCGCGACCGAGGTCGAGGTGGAGACGCTCGTCGCGGGACCCGAGACAGGGTGATATCCTCCTCCCCCCCGAGCATCAACAACCCCCTCCTGTTTCCCCCCGCGCTGAGATAGTGCGACAAGGGGGCCCCTTTCCCACCCCCTACCAGACACTGTCCGCGAGGCCCACGGAGTTGGGGCGCCACCGCCGCTCTGCGTCTTATCATCAGACGGGTAGGCCCGACACGGTCTCGGCCCCAGGCCCGTCTACCCCCCTCATCCTGGAGGGTGGTTCTTTTTCTTTTGCTTTGGGTATCTGTGTTGTCGGCGCCGTCTGTGAAGTTAAATTGTATAAGTGTTGCCGTGTGCTCGGTAGTTGGATAGCTCTGCATTGTGTTTCTCTTTTATATTTGCTTTTTGTGTAATATTGTGTTTCTTCTCCTTTTACATGTGCTTTTGGTGTAATTGTATATGTGTGCTTCCCGTTCATCGCGAAATAAATGTGAGTTATGTTGAACTGTTTTCCCGCTTCGCTTCGTCTTTTCTTTCATTGAATCTCCATCTTGCTTCACGTAAAGGGTTGGTCGTGGGCTAAAATGCCCGATAATTAATCGAACCGTCGAGGCCGACGAATAACACCGCTCGGTTATCCCGATAGTACGGAACGGGTCGCTTAAAGTGGCCCGTGTCCGAAGTCGACCTGCGGCGAGGTGCGATCGCCCGGTCTACCCTCCGTGTGGGTACTTAGGTAGGTCGAATTTGGGAGCAACCCTCTCCCACGCGGGGGCCGATTGGCACGATCGTGGTGAGACCGAAAGGTCCACCCGTGACTAGTTCCCGGCGTTAGTCCGAGAGGGTCACGACTGGATTGTCCGTCCGGTGGGCGACGTGCCGTGATTCGAGTTACGTGGCCGTTCGCACGCCGGCGGGCGCGAATCCGCAACAATATATAAAAATGTGAAATTGTGGAAACATTTTTTATCATGATGGGTTTGGGGGTGATAAAATATAAATTGATAATTAAAACTTGATATTAAAATAATATATTAAACCTGAAATAAAATGTACTCAAATATATGATACGATTCTTCTTTAGTGTGTATCCATTTGGAATTAACATAATTATATTTCTCCTCTGTATGGAAAGATCATTTGTATATTAAAAGTGTAAACAGGTTGAACTTTGCCAGTAAGTTGAATATAAAGAAGAATTGCCTGTCATGTAAAGCTATCTAAAGAATTTTTTTTATAAAAGACACAAACAAGTTGGAATGTGGATTTAAGAAAATGTCCAGATGTATCCACTAAGCAAGCTCTAGTCGTTTCAAGATAATATATCTTCCCAGTTTTGGGAGAAGCAGACTGACTTTTAACCTACATAAGATGGAAACTTGTTTTAATGGCCATTAGAGTTGGCGTTTGACGTCATTCTTGCATTCTGTGCGATTAATATGTCTGGGTTTGAATATGTGTTCCAACCATTTAAGCAGGAGCTGTCAAAGAAGACTGAAGATGAGGTTCACCTGGAAATTGTCAAGACCGGGCGAACTGGCGTCAGTGCCAGAAAATGATAAAAACTCTTACTGGAAACTATATAAAGGCTAAGATTCTCCAATTATATTGAGAGATCTGGAGTCACATCCATCCAAATTCTGCACAGATTCTGTCTGTCCAGAATCTCCTGTGCACACACATTTAAATCTGTTTGTTCAATAAATGTTTTAAATTGTACTGACGTTGTGTAACTGTATCTGCAGTGTGAAAGAGGAACCAACCGTAAAGAAGAGTGTCGAGGGTGTGCCATTGAGGTTGACATGGAGGGGGTTTTCTTGGTTGATGTTTGTTGAGAATTTCTCCGGCCAGGGTTTGGGAATGGTGGCACCGGGTTGTCCAAGCCACCAGTATTCGAGAAACACCTTCTGTACATCCCGTGCCAAGCAGCTGCAGTTGTACAAAACCACCCCTAATTCTTTTACCTGCCACATTGAATTATATTAGGGTTAACAAAACCATAAGCACATAGTTGTCATTTTATTTTCACAGTCCAGGGTAGTATAGATTACAACCCAAATATATTTACAGAATACAAACAAGCAGAGGTTTTATTTTTACAACAGAGGGGGCATCCCCAGGGAAAAAGTGCCCAGATACTTGAAATGATTTATAAGAAGGCAGAGGTTTTGGGACATGTACCTTGGCACATTTGATAAAATTGGGGGAGATTGGCACAGCAGTTTTTCCCTTCTATGATTTTCAGATGTACACAAAGATACATACAGAGAATTTCCTTTTGGGGGGGGGAGGGAATTTTGCGAGGGAGGGGTGGGGTAGCTTAAAACCTTGTCCAGATCCCAAAGTAGCTACACCCACAATTTGGGACATCCAGGTGCTGCAGTTCAGCCGTGAAAGAATAACGTACAAACAAACACTTGAAAATAGTTACAAGATGAACTGAAATTTGTGATGGCAACATCACCAACAAATCAATTGTAAATTGGTAATAATTGTTTATAAATGTACCCAGGTGCAATGTGGTGTAATATATTTATATATTCACACTGTATGGTCACATTATTGGAATATATACAAGATGTAGAAACGGATCTCGATTTGCTCTAACTACAGTATTGCCACGACACCCCAACCTCCACCAGGGAATGGAAATTGTCTCGGGTGATAATTCTATTCACTAGGGTATTTATGAAGTCGTCGAACAAAAATACAGCAAAAAAAACAAAAAAAAAAACTACATCATTACCCATGATTTGTTATCCCCACTTTTTGAAGAAAAAAAAAACGGGGGATATTGTAATCGGCTCCGTCCGTCTGTCCATCCATCCATCAAGCTATCTCCTCCTAAATGGTTGGGCATAAATTCACCAAACTTAGTAGTTTTGATAAACACAGCACAAAGGTGTGAGAGCATTATTAGCCCCCAATGGACTTGGTCCTTTGATAAACACAGCACAAAGGTGTGAGAGCATTATTAGCCCCCAATGGACTTGGTCCCAAACGAGGGCTTATGGATTGAGTCACGTCTGTCCATGTGTCCATCCGTCCGCAGCCATTTCTCAAACAAGCACGGTCCGACTTTGTTCAAACTTGGCACCAACACAGCACATGATGGCATACATGTGCGCCTCCCTTTATTTTGTGATCTGATCAAAGATGATCGATTGGTGGCCATTTTAGTTGTAAATATATATATATATATATATATATATATATATATATATATATATATATATATATATATATATATATATATATATATATATATATATATATATATATATATGCTCGCCCTTTAACTCCGTACAACAACATCACTAAATTAACGGGGGCTATGACATTTTATATCTTTTTCTACTTGTCATATTTGACCGTGCTCCCTGGGGTGGGGTCACAAGGTCAAATACTGAAAATGTAATTACGGACACATTTTTAAACATTTGAAATGAAACTTTGTATATGCAATCAACCTTGAGAAACGCATGACATATTTAACTATTTTTGGGGGATTTGACTCGCGGTTCATGCCCGGGGGCGGCGGGTGGGGTACCCAGCAGATGATGTAACCTGATATGCTACATCCATATTAGTAATAATAATAATAACAATAATAATAAGCCAACAGTTATATTTACCTACATCCACTGTGATGCATGACCTTTTATTCTGTAGTACTTGACGGAAACACATTTCTTGTAACATTGAGATTTCACTGATTTTTCATAAATTTGTATGAACCATCCACCCTGATCAGTTTTTCAGTTAATGGTGTCTTTCATTTATACTTGCTGAGCATTTCTGGATGAGTAACATCACTTTTGCACCAACAATCCAGCAAAGCATCTATAAGAAACATTCAACCCTTTGCTTATATTCTGTGACTTGACATCATCCTTCCCAGACACTCTTCCATAACTTGCAAGTCCAAGGTACCTGCTAGGTGATGACATATTGCATACAGGTATTCCTCAAAGCAATATCTTTTTCACTGGACACACTTGGTGGAGAATATGATGATAATTTGATGTTTGTTGTATGCAATGTATCATTAAAAGTCTGCATTATTAATATCAGCAGACAAGTTGACACCAAAATGAATTTCAAATCAGAGAGCACACTTGAATAATAAATGCCTTCCCCAATCACAATAAAGAACATGATCTCATCAGCTGTTTCATTACATTTCAGTGCAAGGCAGAATGATGCCAGGTCATCTCACTCATTCTTGTAAATCAATCACCATGTCCAAGAAATAAAAATAATCCTTTCATTGGGAAGATGTTTGGAGCCTCTGGAGGTCCAAGAATTATGGCTGGAAGACTGCATCAGTGGCTGGAGGACCAAGGGTTTCAGCTAGTGGATTGCATCAGTGTCTGGATGTCCAAGGATTATGGCTGAAGGACTGCATCAGTGACTGAAGGACCAAGGATTATGGCTAGCGGATTGCATCAGTGACTAGAAGTCCAAGGATTGTGGCTGGAGGACTGCATCTGTGGCTGAAGGACCAATGGTTAGGGCTGGAGGACCAAGGCTCACCAAGGATTAGGACTCGAAGACTGCATCCGTGAGTATTTTCCTTTGATGTATATCACTGCTTATTGATCTAAACATAAACCTGTGTACCTTTTTCATTATGGTTTTTTCTTGTATACATGATCGAGTAAAATACATCGGTAATGGATCACATATAGCAAAGGTTAACCTGTGGAATCAACTGATCATCATTATTAATTAAATGACATGTTAAATGCATGATATCTGTCACACACAGATAAACCTCCTTTGTAAGGTGTACATCAGGTAAGAAAAATATTCCCTTAACAATAACAACTCGGAATGCGCACACACAAGGTGAAGAGAGACAAATAAAACAAAGGATTACTCTTCTTCACCTTCGACATGGTGCACATTCTTGGTATGCTTGGTTGCATAATTTTCTGGGAGGCATGGAAGTGCCACTGATGCAGTGCCCTCTATCTATTACCACTACACTGGTACTCATTTCGCCAACCTCAGAAGGATGACAGGCTGAGTCAACCCCACCTGGTGTTAATTCAATGGAAGAACGGAGCTCAAGCTCAAGACCCGAAGATCTTAAGCCAGCCACCCTAACCATTAAGCCAACTCCAGGCTTTGGCAAAAATGAACTTATCGTTAAACGAGAAGGGCGCTCGGTAGAGCGCATACCTCCGCCACGTAATGCCTGATCCACGAGAACATATCGGGACCAATCAATACATTTTTGAACTAGAGGGGGAGCACTCGGTAGAGTGCAAAACCTCCGCCGCCAATACTGCTGGGTCACTTAAGTGAACCTGATATCCTATTGATTGTAGGTCAAAACGGATCAGACTCTACTGAACCACGATTGAATAAACTAAACTAGATCGACGCGCATGTAGAAATGCCAAAAAAATAAAATCGAAATTTTTTTGAAAAAAAAAGGTGCAAAATTTGTTTGTTTTTTTCTCTAACAAATTTTTTTTTGGGGGGGTGGGGTTAGAAATCACTTAAAACATGTAGAAATGGCAAAAAAAAATTCAAATATTTTTCAAATAAAATCGAAATTTTTTTGAAAAAAAAGGTGCAAAAATTTTTTTTCTCTAACAAATTTATTTAATTTTGGTTGGAAATCACTTAAAACATGTAGAAATGCAAAAACAAAAATTCAAATATTTTTTCAAAATGGCCGCCATAGCGGCCATATTGGACTTTGGACCAAGTCCAAGATCTAATGGCATGATCCTTGGACCATATCTAATCCCCCCACCAAGTTTTGTCGAAATCTGTCCAGGAGTTTTTCCGTAATACTGTTCACAAACAAACAAACAAACGGGTGAAAACATAACCTCCTTCACCTTCGGTAGCGGAGGTAATTAGATTTTGAAATGTTCTGGTTAAAATATACAACTTTGTCGAACTGTGCTGAATGCCGGTTGGGCATACCAGTCAAGCGTGCAGGTCTTGCAACATCCCTCAAAACATTGGCGGCGTGGGCATACACTCTTAGGAACAGGCATGCATAACTTGTACTCAAACAACATTCAAGGTATAACATCAACTCCTGGTTAATTTAGATGTTAAAATCTTATGCTTATCTGAGATAACTTTTTTGAACCAAGTTTGCTGGGGGGGCGCAATGTTAAACAAGGCAGCCGGGGGAGTGACGCACACACACACAACGGAGATGGATACTTTGAGACCAGGTCGGTCTCCAATCCATTTCCTGAAACCCACCCATGTGTGGATGTAGTAGTCAACAACAGCAACTTGCGCGCGCTCGCACGCACGCATGCACACACATGAAGGTGGATACATTAAGACCTGGGAGTGCTCCGTTCCACCTTCTGAAACCCGCATGTGAAGATAACAAGCAAGGAGACACAGTTGGGAACTTGGAACGAGAGCAGACTTTTGGCCTCATAGAATGGTTGATCAACCAACGATGTATTTGTATCCTTGATGAGTAGCCAATCAGCTTGTACAAAGGTGCTTGAAATTCTACCTCATCAATAATTTTGAGGGAATTTTTCTTTGTGGCATAGCTCACCAAAAGCCATAAATCATGTTTCCTGCTTTCATGAATGCGCTGATCAAAAAGATGACAACAAATAAGAGAACAAAGAGGGTGGAACAGAAAATGGTGAGCAAAGACATCAAGCCTGATTAATTCTGGACAAATGGCTACATCGCATAGTGGGGTCTTTCAGTCAAAGACATCGATATTACAAAGCACCTTTAGGGTGGGGGGTGGGGGGAGGGGGCAAAGGTTTTGATGAACAAGGCTATTAGGAATGCTGAACCACACCGGCGACCAACGCATCCTAAAGAATGAGAGAGATCATTGAACACATAGTGCCAACACAGTCTTGAGAAACAAAGACATGGGTAGGGTCCGCGAGCGACAAATTTGATTGGTCGAGATGATGTAAAATGCCATAATATTTTGTACAACTACTAAACGGAAGGATTTTGAAAGTGCTAAAAATGTGATTAGTGTTATACATTATTCAAGTATTTAATTTTTAAAGGTTGCAGGAAAAAAAAAATTCGGAAATTTACCACCGTTGATGCAGCGTCTTTTTCGCCACCTTATTTAACACATTACATAAGTTCCTAGTGCCTGTTGTTTGTGCCCTTTGAAAATCATTCCAAACGCGAACCTTACTGTTTTTAAGGATGTTATAATTTTGTTTAACTGCCACACAGGCAGACTGAATTTTAAAAAACGTATCTCACTCCTTTCTGCACCTGCACGTTCGGGACATATTCAGAGCCAAAGAACTGCTAACTACGGGTTGGCTTTCCGATTTGTGTTCAAAATATGAAATTAAGTTGTTCCTCGATCATAAACTGATAGACAGACAGACAAAGTGATCCAATTGCTTTACCCCGCTTTTCGCTTCATACGTGCGGGGTTTCCGAAAGGATTACAAAAACTTCCACTCCAATGAAAGAACTGTGTGTCCAAAGCTGTTGTAGTACTCCTTGTAAAGCAATGTTTGCATTGTTTTTCTAACTATATGTACAGGCTTTGTTACAAGTGTAAAGAAGGTTCCACATCAAAATGAAGCACCCTCGCACATGGATTTTCATAATCCAACAAAGACTGTGTGTGTGGACATTTCAAAGCCAATAAAACAAACGTCGATGGGATAAAGTACCTGCGTGAGGGAACGCCAGTCCATGTTGGCACTGCCGACGTAAATGTGTTTTAGGTCGACGACCCACATCTTGGTGTGAAGCACCCCGGTGGTGAGCTTGTCAAAATCGACCGCTCGCACCGTTGCGCCTGCACGTAGATGACCCGAAACACAGAGAGAGCATATTCCCAGATTAGTGTAAGCTACACCAAGATCCAGTGGGTTGTGGATGTACATAGTAAACCTAGTTGACTTGCCTTTATTTTCCAGATCTTGAACATCTTTTTTGGAGCGTTTTCTGGAGTTTTTAGATCCATCAGTGGCAATTTGAATGGCAACACCTTTAGAGGGTAAGCTCAGAAATTTATCAAACACCTGCTTGCCCTGTACACACACAACGCACATGATTTTCCTTAAATTTTGAACATTGTAAATGTCAAGACAAAAATACTTTTTCAGTCTCACAGCACAGATTCATACGAAGGCAAGACCTGATGTTTGGCTGGGTGCATTAAACCAATGCAAATGTTTCCATTTATCTGTGGAGAAAAAAAAATGTGCATTGAAGACCATCGACATATTACGCACACCAAAATGGAAAGGAAAGATTTACATTTACAAAGGATAGAGCACGGACAACGTTGGGAAGGCAATGGCAAACCATCCAGTACAACCCATGCCAAGAAACTGCTTCAACAGCACCAATGCTCTGCAAAGAGTATGGTACATCAAAAAATAAAAAAATAGGATCACCTATCCTGTAGGTCACCTGGATCACCTAAACTGCCCACAGACCCTGATTTTTTTTTTTTAATGCCATGAACAAACTTTGGTACATCACGGGTGATGAAGACTGTGGTCAAGTTTCATCAAGATTGTGTGTATAGTTTTTGAGAAGAGAGCAAATACCTATTTCGGGGGGGGGGGTGTCCCCCTCCCCAATAGACCCCTTTAATGAGTGCTTTTGATGGCAATACACTTTGGTACATCACCAATGATAAAGGTTTTGGTCAAGTTTCATCAAAACCGTGTGTGTAGTTTCAGAGAAGAGAGAAAATGCCTATTTTCTTTTTTTAGGGGGGGTCCCCCCCCCCCCGGAGACCCCTTAATGAGTGCAGATTTAGATGTGGTCGATAAACTTTGGTACATCACGGGAGATTAAGGTTGTGGTCAACTTTCATCAAAATGTGTCTGTAGCTTCGGAGAAGAGAACAAGTACCTATTTGGGGGGGGGGGTCATCCCCTCCCTCGTAGACCCCTTTAATGAGCGCAGATTTTGATGTGGTTGATACGCTTTGGTACAACGTGGGTGATGAAGGTTATGGTCAAGTTACATCAAAATTGTTTGTGTAGTTTTGGAAAAGAGAGCAAATACCAAATTTTTTGGGGGGGGTGAGACCCCCCCCCCCAGTAGACTTCTTTAATGAGAGCATATTTTGATGTGGTCGATACATGTTGGTACAACACGGGTGATGAAGGTTGTGGTCAAGTGTTATCAAAATTGTGTGTGTAGTTTTTAGAGAAGAGAGCAAATACCTATTTTTTTTTTGGTTGGGGGGGGGGTCAAAAAAACTCCCCATAGACCCCCTCGATGAGCACAGGTTTTGATGCAGCCAATACAACTTCGTTAAGCATCAGATATGAAGGTTGTGGCCAAGTTTCATCAATAACGTGTGTTTGGTTCAAGCGATAATGACTTGAAATGTTTCCGGACTGACTGACTCATTGACTCACTCACTCATCTACGTACGGACACTGCTCGATCGCGTAAGCTCACGTGACTAAAGTCCAGGTGAGCTAAAAATGTACGAATAAATAAATACATAAATAAATGTCCTGTATGTATGCATGTACATTTGATAATTATAGAATCAAATACGGATGCACCAATCTCCATCCAAATTCTGCAAATGTGCTTGGGGTCCCCAGGGTCAGATGATGAGCACAAATTAATTCCCTCCTTATCCTCAACCACTGGCCCAAAATGGAGGGAGGTGGTATTGACACCATATTTCGCTCCTGAACGTAACGAGTATCAATTACTCGTGCAGCAATTGGAGTGGTCAAAGACAAGATCAATTGCTGCATGCCTACCCTTCACAAGAGACACCATGGGATATCTAGCATCCACCAATGACCAATGCTGACAGATGCGTCCTCCGGATTAAGGTCCATATAATGGACATGGGGCACACATTGATGGCTTGCACTTCATGCGAAACACCAGGGTGACTGTTAATAGCTGGGTTGAGATTCAAACTCAGGCTAAGAAGCTCAACAGTGAGTCAGCACTTCCATGTTCTGCAGGTAGTGCTCGTGATACAACCAAACCGAAGCAGGAAATGCGGTCAGGATAGCATAAATACACAATGACCTACAATTTTCAAAAGACAATGAAAATTTGAACATCCCCAAATTAATTGCAGACTGGACATCTGGCTGTATATCCCAATCAAAGGTACGATGTGCTCCGTGGTAGATCACGCCCTTGCTGCACTATCTTGGAAAAACAGCTTCAATAAAGTCCGACACCAAGAAGGCATCGAGTGAGATTAAACCAAGCAGACGAGCACACTATCACACTAGAACGGAACTGGGTAGAGCGCATACCTCTACCAGGCTGAACAGTTTACATTTTGTATCCCATTGATAGGCCGGATCTGGATCCGGACCTCAACCAAAATCGAATCGGCTTGTTGTTGTCACCTGACCAACTCATCCAAAACTTTTTGAAACATCATGCTACTTATCGTTTTTGGCCCGATCTCTCAAGAGCAACGAATCACTTGATAATTAAAAAATTCTCGTACTCGGATTCGGATCTTCACCAAAATCGAATCAATTAGTCCTCGTCACACACCCAACCTGTTCAACAAGTTTCTTCCGAATCTGTCAACAGCTTTTTGAGATATCCTGCTCACAGACAAACAGTGGTGAATACATAACCTCCACCCACCTTGGGTAATGAACGATGATGTTGGCTTGCTGTTGCATTTTGCCTTTTCATGATTCCAGGTTTTTTTCATTAACAAAGAATTAACAAATCATTAACAAAGAACTACATACTGCACCAGTTTTTGCTCCCAATGTGTTTGTAAATTTCCCTGATCATCTTGTGTTCACTACATTTCTACAAAAAGGCGATGGATTTGTAAATAAAGTACAATTATTATTTAAAAAAAAATAAGATCAGGTAATTACAAGTGAGGGAGACAAAATTCACAATAAGGGATGCACCTGCCATGCAGAGGTAAAATTAAGGCCGAGGTCAGAATCCCGTAGCGTCCAATAAAATGAGGCCACATCGAGAGAAGTTTTTGCCGACCCGAGCAGCTCCAACCACGTCTGGAAGATGGAGTTGTGCTCGGGCGAAGGAGCTGGATAGTGCAAGCCCTCAGGAATACTCTCGAGCAAAACGACACTAATTGTGGGAGGGAAAAATTGAACAAAGGGAACAAACATGGAGATATAATTTAATTTAAGAATCCATATATTTATTACAAATGGGTGAGGGGTGGGGGTCGAGGTTAGAGAGGTTATGTATGTGTGAATCATCAATTATACACCATTTCATTGATATTATTGTTAACCATCATGTCTTTGAGACCAATTTTGATAAAATAACAGCAAATAAACGAGGACACTCGGTAGAGCACATTACCTCCATTACTTTATGCCTGATCCATGAAAACATATCGGGCCCAATACAGTTTTGAGTTATCATGCTATACAGTACTATATCGTTTTTTGTCCCTATCTCTCAACGGTGAAGAATCACTTTGAAAACTAAATAATTATCGTATCCAGATCCGGATTCGGATCTTCACCAAAATCGAGTCAATTCGTCCTTGCGACACACCCAACCTGTCCACCAAGTTTCGTCCAGATCCGGACAACAACTTTTTGAGATATCGTGCTCTATATATTGGTTTCGCCCAATCTCTCCATGGTGAAGAATCACTTATATCCTGTACACAAACAGATATAAAGGGGTGTAAACATAACCTCCGTCACCTCCGGTGGCGTAGGTAACAATTTGTTAAAAAAATTGGAGTCATTGAAAATATGTTAGAGCTCGACTTTTAACAAGATTTTACTGCATTTTCCAGAACATTTTCAACAGTGTGTATGTGTGTGTGTGTGCGTGCGTGCGTCGGGTCGCTCACCTGAATTTTTTTTCATTTACAGACGCTTTTCGACGGTTCTGTGATTTTTCCCAGTGTCGTGGCTTGGATATCCATCGGCACGCAAACTTACCGTGCTTCCCCATTGTCTCGGGTCGCTCACCTGCATTTAATTTTTTTTTTCATTCATTTATATATTTTCATTTACAGATGTATTCCGAGAGTTCTGTGATTTTTTCCCAGTGTAGCTTCGATGTCCGTCGGCATGTGAAATGACTGTGCCTCCCCATTGTCTCGGGTCGCTTGCCTGCATTTATTTTGTTTCATTTATTTATATTTTCATTTGCGAATGCATTCCACTGGTTCTGTGAAACCCACCGTGAGGTGGGTCTGTTAGGTTGGCCATGGGGCGGAGCATGCCAGGCAACCATCAAAGGCCAATGGGTGACCTCCCCCCTTGGCAGGTTGTGCAGCGAAGGGAGCTGTTGTGGTTTTGGGGGTGAGGATGGGGAGTCAAGGATTTCCCTAAAGATGGAACTTTGTGCTGCAGGCACACAGACACACACTGCTACACCTCCACTGCCATGCTTAGGACCTCCCCTTGCCGAGTTGAGACCACACCTGCAGGTAATTGAGATGCCATGGCCTTGCAGGGAATGACTGGTGGTTTTGGAAATGGTTATTGTTGAGTTTGTGAGAATGTTCCACTTGGTCCTGTGTAACTTGCTATGTGCTACGGAAGGCAGATAGTAGTAGCCTCCAAAATAGAGGTAGTTTTCAAAATTGGGAATTTTGCCTCAGCTGACAGCTCGAGCTGGTGACATCTACTGGGGGATGTGGTCAATCAGACAAGTTTAATTTGATAAGATAAATTGTGGTTACGGTAGGCCTGTTTCTAAGCCCATCCCCCATGCAGCAGGAGATGGGGTTTTGCGATCACGGGTGTGTGCGTACGTGTGTGCGTGCGTGCGTGCGCGACCAAACTGTACCATTTTTTTTACCATTTGAGCTTTTGTCATCAAATTTTCAACAAAGCTTTATTATGAGAATATGGAGAAGACAAATTAATAATTTGATCAAAAGGTCAAAGGTCAGCATCATAGAAAATCGTTCATTTTCATCGAAATGACCTGAAATTTTAATTATAATTTCAGTTTTTGTTATCAAACGTTCACCAAAGCTTATGATGAGAATATATAGAGGACAAATTAATAATCTAGTTAAAAGGTCACAAGTACCATTTAGTATACAGAAAAAGAAGAAGTCTGAATACAAAGTGGATGGGCATTGTATTTTCAGATGCTTTGCAGGGAAACGGGTTTGTTTGTTTTTTTTTTGTATACCTTGTCGAGGCTCGTATGAGAGAGAACACACAACGCACAGCAAGGGGGGCATGAGACAAGAGGGGAGGGAGTGGGAAGAACAAAACAGTGGGGAACAGAGACATTAGATCTGTGGAAGGGAGAGGGATGGGGCGGGGAACATGGGGAATATAAGATGGACATAACAGTACAGGGACTTTCAGGAAGGAAAGCAGGTAATTTGAAGGCGGTGGGCTTGCGTGGATTATAGGGGGGTAGAAAAGATCGAGGATTTGGATGGGGGATGACAAGAGGTGGGGGTGACCAGCTGCTTTGAAAAAACAGCTGTTCTCCTGGAGGGAAGAATGGGATTGAATAGAGTGAGGGAGTTTATTCCAAAGGCGGGAAAAAAGAAGAATGAAAGAGTGAAGTTGAGCAGTGATTCGTGATTTTGGTAGTTTTACCAGAAGGGGGTTGTTGGCGGACTTTGAGTGCATGGCGGAAATGTGGTGGGGACAAATCGCAGAGAGAGCAGGGGGGGTGTGACTGGAGAGGAGACGGTAGAAGACAGAAAGACCACCGACCAGCCAGCGGTGAGAGAGTAGGAGGCCGAAAGACTCAGCCTCATCGCGGGAGATGCCAATGATCCGAAAAGCCTTGGTTTCCACAGCGTGAAGCCGAGAAAGGTGGGAGGCAGGAGCACCAGCCCAGAGGGGAGAGCAGTACTCCATCAGGCTGTGGACAAAAAGCTTATAAGTGGTCAGGAGCTTAGGTGGGTCGAGGAAGGACTTTGCACGACGGAGGAGTCCCAGTCGGCGACTGACTTTGGAGGCAAGGTTTGAAATGTGGCTTTTCCAGGAAAGATCATGGCAGATAGTGAGACCCAGAAGCTTGAAAGAAAGGACTTCTTCCAGAGGATTGTTGAGAAATTAGATGGGAGGGTTTCTGAACAGTCCTTTCGAAGAGACTGTGAGAGTGTGAGATTTGTCCAGGATTGAAAGACATGTTCCACGTGTTGGATCAGTGTGATTTTATCCAGATCTGCAGAGAGTGAAGAAGCTGCTGCTTGCCGGTCTGAGGGATGACAGATGGTACGGCAGAGGGTGGATTCATCAACAAAGAGATATAGAGGATTTTCCAGAGTCAGAGAGGTCATTGATGAAAACCAGAAAAAACAGGACCCAGAATGCTGCCTTGAGGAACTCCAGCCTGGACAGGAAGAGGGGATGAAATAACTCCATTTTAGGGACACACGGTGACTGCGACAGGAGAGGAAGTCTGCGAGCCATGAGTGAAGATGGCCTTGGATACCATAGGAAGAAAGTTTGGTGAGCAGTGCAGCGTGCCAGACTCAGTGTGACCACTCCTTGGCTTTTTTCACAAGATCTTGGCTATTCGTTGTTCACCTTGGCGTCTTGGTTTTCTATTATCATCGTTTTTCCGAAACCTTGTGAATTCTTGGCTTTTTTCATTGGCTCACCTTGGCATTTATGAAAATGAGGAGTGGTCACACTGGCCAGACTGTGTCAAAAGCACGTGATATGTCTAGGGATATGGCTCTGATTTCATGTCTAGTATTGAGGACCTCCATCCATTGTTGGGAGAGCAGAAGCAGAATATCCAGTGTAGAGTGACGTGGTCTGAAACCAAATTGATGATCAGAAATCAAGCCATTGGAGAAGAGGAAGGATTTAATATCTGAAGCAATGATCGATTCCATAACCTTGCTGATGATTGGAAGAAGGCCGATTTGTCTGTCGTTGCAGGGATCTGTTTTTGCACCTTTTTTGTGCAGGGCAGTGATGTTTGCTGATTTCCAAGCAGATGGCAGATGATCTTGGCCAAATGAGAGGGTGAATAGAACAGAGAGAGGGTGAGCAAGAGCAGAAGAGCAGGTTTTTAGGACACGTGGGCTGATGCCGTCTGGACCGGTTGCAGAATCTGAGTCGAGGTTTGACAGCAAGCTTTCCACCTTGTCAGAAGAAAAGGACACATAGTCCAAGGACATTTGGGTGTGACTGGGTAAGGTGGGTGGAGAAAGCGATGGGTTTTGGACATAAGATTTAGCTGCAAACACTGAGTTTAGGCATTCAGCTTTTTCACGTGCGGTATCAGTAGTGCGGCCATTTGAGGTAAGGGAGGGGATGGAGGGGGAACATACACCAGAAACAGATTTGATTAGACGCCACAAGGATTTTGAGGAGGGAGAGAGGTTTGAGAGTTCAGACTTGAGATGAGAAAGATGTTGTTTTCTGGCTCTCCTGAGGGTAGATACACACTTGTTCCGATCTTTATGGAAGGAACTGAGATTACCCTCAGTTGGGTTTGCTTTCCATGAGCCAAAGGCAAGTTGTTTCAGGACAACTGCCTCGTCACAAGCTTCTGTGAACCAACGGCGGGAGGAAGGGCAGGACAACTGAAGACGAGAGGGGATGAATCTGTGCATGAGGGAGAGCAAGTTTCTTCGAAAGAATTCCCAGGATGAGTTGATGTTGGAGAAAGTAGCGATAGGAGACCAGTCTATAAGTTTGATGGCTGCTTGGAGACCCTGCCAGTCGGCTTGAGTGAAATTCCAGACTCGACGGCGGTGAGGTGGTTCTCTGATAATAGCCAGAGAGATGTCCACTTTAACAAGGACGTGGTTAGAAGAACTGATTGGAGCGGTGGAAGAGCAGCAGATATTGTCAGGGAAATTTGTCAAAATCAGATCCAGAAGAGATGGAGTACCATTGGTTGAGTTCCGGGTCAGGAAGTTGACCGATTGAGTCAGTCCCAATGAGTCGCAGAAAGTTTTTGCTGAGGTGCCATGACAGGTGAGAGAGGTACCCACACCGAGCCAACTGGCATGATGACAATTGAAGTCGCCACATATGAGGAAGAGGAGAGAGTTTGGATGAGAAGATAGAAGTTGGTTCCTGTTTTCGGATAGTGAAGTGTAGACGGAGTCATCACTGTTTGGTGGACGGTACAGTACACATATAAACATGAGGTGGGAGTGGAGGGGAAGCCGTAACCAGAGGTGTTCCTGTGTGGGGGAGTGAGGGCAGTGCATGGAGAGTGAGGAATAGAGTCTTTGATGAAGAGAGCAACTCCTCCACCAGGACGAGGCTCAGGTCTGTCATACCGGAGGAGGGAGTAACCAGGGAGAGATACTTGGGAGTCAGACACGTCTTGGAGGTGGAAAGTTTCTGTTCGGCAGATTATGTCTGGTTTGTCAGTGGCAACCTGTATGGAAAGATCTGAAAGGTTTGAGCGAAGGCCCCAGATATCTGAGGTCCACACTTTTAATGAAGAGCTGGGGGAGGAGGCTTTGGGTGCAGGAGGTGGGAGGGGAGGGGGAGGGTAGGACAAGGTGCGGGGGGGGGGGAGGTAAGGAGGTTTGTTGAAAGAGTGTGGGGGATTGCAGAATAGCTAGGAGAGGGGCCGAATGAGGAGCAGAAAAGGCTCTGTGGTGCTGGGGAGAGGGTGGACAAGAGAGGGGGCAGGAGGCGGGTGAGGATTTGAGGAGGTGGAGTGAAGAGATGGAGGTGAGAGGGCAGTGGAAGGAGGCAGCTTTGTGGATGAGAGGAAGGCAACTTTGAGAAGGGTGATTGAGGGGGATGAATGGTAGGAGAAGTGTGAGTGGGGAGAGTTGAGGGAGAAAGGTGAGGGGGTAATTTTTGAGAGAGGTGAGAGGGAGGCTTGGAGGGAGAAGAGTGTGATGGTTGCTTTGAGAGTGAGGGGTGAGAGGGGTGAGTTGAAACTGAAAATAGAAAAAAAGAATGGTTGATGGAAAGCGAACATTCATAGCAAACTGGGGTTTTTTCTTTAGTTTTCAGTTAGAGATGTGATTAAACATGTTTCTTGATGGATCCAATAGAGGTGAATTGAGAGAATAGAGAGAAGAAACGCTGTAACAGTTGGAT
This sequence comes from Eptatretus burgeri, assembly GCF_056783735.1. Taxonomy (NCBI): domain Eukaryota; kingdom Metazoa; phylum Chordata; class Myxini; order Myxiniformes; family Myxinidae; genus Eptatretus; species Eptatretus burgeri. The sequence continues at coordinate 102,724,100 of NC_140969.1, forward strand.
TTTTTTAGGCAAGGTATGAAGGAAAGGTCGAATTGAGAGCAGTCTGTTTAAACAGTAGAAGAGTAGTGCATTATGATACAGTAAAGAGTACCACACGTGTGAAAGAGGAAGATGAAGCATTATATGAGATAGTTTTTATTTTTATTATTATTATTATTGTTTGAGAGAGTTTTCATCAGATTAGGTTATGGAAGTGTTGTAGAAAAAAATCGTGAGGTGAATAGTGAAATTGGATCGATAAACGCAGGGGGTCTAAACAGATCACGTGGTTACGGGAGAAGCAATTGGCTCTGGGAGGTGTATCATCAAAAGTGAAATTATTTATTTTAAATAAGGATTGCGTAACATTTGGAAAAGGGAAGGTTGAAGTAAAATTGTGGAAGTGTGTGGTGAATTTGGAACGGTAAATGCAGTGTGAAGCTGCTGGGTTGATGAAAAGTCCAAGGAAGAGGAGAGAGACAGAGACAGAGACAGAGACAGAGACAGAGACAGAGACAGAGACAGAGACAGAGACAGAGACAGAGAGAGAGAGAGAGAGACAGAGAGAGAGAGAGAGAGAGAGAGAGAGAGAGAGAGAGAGAGAGAGAGAGAGAGAGAGACACGTGGTTACAGGAGGTGTCGAGAACGAAAGGATACAAGGAAGATTATTATTTTTTGATGTATTTTTGAAAAACAGGTAAGATTTGGGAATGGAAGGTTGTAGAAAGAAATTGTGAAGGTAATGGCGAGAGAGGGTCAGCTCAGTAGAATAAAGATGGTGTGCCGGCAGGAGGAAGAAGAGTAATAATAATAAGAAGAAGAAGGATCGAGACTCGTGAGTGTGCAAGGAGAAAGGTAGTTTTTTTTTTTTTTTTTGATTTATACAAGGAATAGTGTTTTGTTGGGAGGGATGGGGGGCGTTGGGAAAGTGGGGAAGCTAGAAATTGAAGGTAATGGGGAGAAAATACAAATAAACACAACCGTACACCGAGGGGAGGGATGAGTCGGCCTCAAGCACCCAGAAAGACAAGGGCGACGAAAACTCACAAAATAGCACGATTTTTGAAACAAAACCGAACTCGGAACACACAGTAACATGGAAGGTGAGAAAATAAACAGTTAAAATGGGACAGATAACTGCCCGAAACTTAACTTTGAGATCGTCAGCAGAGAGACCTGCTGACGCTCCAAACCCAGAACCAGGCTGCAGGGAATCATGCATCTACATCACGCATAGTCAAAGGAAGACCTCACTTGCAATTTTAATGTTTGTATAAATGTGATTTGTGACGCCAAATGTGGGTTCGGTTATATTTATTTGATATTTCTCTGTGCATAAGTTTGCACGTCCCCATTTCCCTCTCTGTAACTTTTGATTCACATGGTTTGTTCCAAACTGTTCGTCCTATCCAGCTTTCCCCAATATTCATCTACACTAATAAATGTTGAGTGTGTGTCAGTCAGTCAGTCAGTCAGTCAGTCAGTCAGTCAGTCAGTGCGTCTCCTCCATAACTCCAAAACCATGATACCTAGCAGCCTCAAACTTCGCATACATACTAAAGGAACTCTAAGGAAGTACATGACTGAAAATTGGGTGTTTTGGTGAATTAAGCAACCCCTTTTGAAGATAATAATGGCCTTATTTACTTATATCTGTGGTGTCCGGGGTGCAGTGAGGCACGGAGAGAGTGTAGTCGTAAGAGTGTAGTCGTAACTCTGGTTTATTGCGTGTCCGGATGTACAGCACTATGAGCCTCCAGCGGGCGCGTAAGGATATATGAACCCGCTACCCACGTGACTATCATCACAACTACGCCACACCCCTCAGCACTCTATTCTATGCCCATACACCACAATATCCTTTATCAAGCGCATCCTCGGCCAACTTGCTCTCGATGGGGTCTTAATGTGTATCCAAGGTTACCTTGCTAGGGGTTAAATTCTCCATTTTGTTCGGCCTGCTCAACAATGCCTTGAACTGAAACAAGCCGCAATGATTTCTCAACAATTCAGTTTTTTTTCCACTTTCCTCACTTTTCGTACCTATAGAAAGTCTACACCCCCTTTCAAAATGTTCACCTTTTGTTGCCTTATCACCTGAAATTAAACTACATTAAATCAGACTTTTTCCACCGTTATTTACACACCCTAATCCACAACTTCCAAGTGAAAAACAAACTCTACATATTTCAGAAAATTAATTAAAAATACAAAACCAGAATATCTTGGTTGGATAAGTGTCCACCCCCTGAGTTAATACTTGGTGGAAGCACCTTTGACAGCAATTACAGCTGTGAGTCTCTTTCGAAAGGTCTCTACTAACTTTGCACACCTTGATTGGACAATATTTGCTTATTCTTCTACACAAAACTGTTCAAGCTCAGTCAAGTTGCATGGGGAGTGTTGATGGACAGCAATCTCCAAGTCATGTCACAGATTTTCGATTGGATTTAGGTCGGGGCTCTGGGTCACTCGCGGACGTTTATCTATTTATTCCTTAGCCATTCCAGTGCAGGAGTGGCTGTGTACCTCGGGTCATTATTATACTGAAATGTGAACTTCTGTCCCAATTTCAGCTTTCTTGCATAGGGTAGCAAGTTTTCCTGTAAGATTTTTCTGTATTTTGCTCCATCCATTTTCCATTCTATAATGACAAGTGCCCCAGTCCCTGCTGATGAGACACATCCACATACCATGATGCTGCCACCACCATACTTCACAATAGGGATGGTGTTCTTTGGGTGATGTGCTGTGTTGTGTACGTTTTGCATTTAGGCCAAAAAGTTTAATCTTGGCTTCAGCAGACTACAAAACATTTTGCCACATGACTTCAGAATCTCCGGAGTAGTTGGCTTCAGAATCTCCAGAACCTCTGGAGGTTTACCGGATTCTCACCTGGAGACATCCCCGCTGGCCCAGACACGGCACACTGCTGCAACGGCACACTGCTGCAACCGGTCGTCATCTTCACATGTGGTCTTACCAAAGCTCAGACCCACCCTTAACGGGATGGAGTTGATAAAGCCCTCCAAGCTGTGCGACCAGGCCGCATTCCAGGCACCATGTGTGTGGCCCTGAACCTCATCGAAGCTGCTGTAGCTACAGGGCCAGGCCGCATCGCCAACGCATGTCAAACGGCACAACACTGGGGGCCGCGTGCACAGTCCTCTTTCTCACCAAAGCTGCTGCCCTCATCACGGTCTTTGATCTGCTCGTCACAGTCTTCAGACAAGTCTCCAACAAGAAGGAGGCAGTAAAGCAAGCCGCCTCACCCTCACGTGTGCGCGTGAGCATGCGTGCGTGTCAGGATAGTCTAGACTCCAGAGGTACATGCACAATTGCCTCTGAATTCTTTTGTTTGAACCTTAGACCAGCTGACATCCTAGTATCTCGCAAGCTGGGCGATCCAAGGTTCCTGGGCGCAAGCTGTGCCGTTCATGAGATGGGTGTTTACCTGGCTGTCTTGTCTGCTGTCATGAGCTTCCACCACCCACACCCCTTCACACACACACACACACACACACACACACACACACACACACACACACACACACACACACACACACGATACTGGTAATAAGGCCTTAGTTATTTTATAATTTGGTTTAGGTAGTTCTTCAGCTAAAATGTAGGGTCGGTAGGTCAAAATATAAATATAAATATAATTTCAATTTTTAGAAATTATATATTTTTATGATTTTTTTTTCCAATGTTCCATGGAAAAGACAAGGGTAGGTGGGGGGAAAATAAATATAAATCCCGGACCAGGAGGATCCAAGAAAACATTGAAGATGGAAGACCATTCAAATGCAGGATGTCAATGTTCACTGTATCATCTGATGTGAAAAACAATAAAGAAGAATTAAAACTTGTTTTTACAATATAGTCTGGCATGTTTTTCTTATCGAAACCTGTTGGATCATCAAACAAATCGAAACAATGCTGAGAAAATTACTGTCCAAGGCATAGATGTGTGTGTGCACACCAGTGCATAGTGCTGGATATGGTTAAAAAAAGTGTCTACTCGGAGTCAACACGCTCAAAACGGTCAATCCAGCTATTATTTTTCAGCGGGCATCTGATCATACCGTCTCCCCATCCCCATGAGCACATCAAAGGCCGATTTCTGGTCCGTTGAAGACTGAATATCAACATCTCGCAGGAAAACTGACGTACTTGGCACCGAAATCTTTCAATACGAACAGGGGTGTACAACTTTCGATGGAAACAAAATCGGCACGATCGAGAGGAGCCTGTGAATCATCCCTGCTGCTGCACTGAATTGATGCAATAGTTCGACCAGAATATTCGTCGTCAAGATGTTGCGTGATTAAATCACCAATACAGTCACTCGAATTTATACCGCTGACATACTTCTTAACAATCACTTTCACCCCAGAAACCACAGTCAATCTGAACCACGCTGGCCACTGCTCAGACGCCATGACCGAAGACTACTGCATAGTTTGGGTAAAGATGACTCAGCATTTTGGCGCACGCGCACGAAATTATATTTTGAAAATAAATGCCGACATTTACATTTCGGGTTTTGAAACTTTTGCACCTTCGGCGGAAAATTTATAAACATAAAAGGCTAAAAATGGGTTTTATATTTATATTTCATTTCAGCAAATATACCGTCGGCAGATCTGTAAACCAAGTTATAAAATAACTAAGGCCTAACCAGGTTATTTTTAATCAAACATCTTTTTATCAAGGAACACGTCGACCAAAAGTTTGAATATCGCATAGTTTATGAAGAGATCGAAACTTACATTCAAACATGCCAAATTAGATTTGAATTTGATTGGAAGGTGTAACCTAGATGTTAGTGTTTGGACATACCTACAAGGGTCGTTGCAGACATTCACGCTGTGTTTCACTCCCGAAGGTTCTCTGTCCATAATATATATGATGGCACAGGCTGAGGCCAAGCCGAGTACGAGCACGCAGGCTGTGTACATCACAGTATGCAACAGCATGGACCGTTGGTCGTTTCTCTGTGGGGAGGGGAGCAGGTGAGATGGGGGTTTCTAAATGAAACCAAATTAGTTTTCTCTGTATCTAGATGGACTTCCAAAAGTCACTTGATAGCATCGCACATGAGAGATTGCAAAAGAAGATACACAATCACTACATCAGAGGGCAGATCCACATGTGGATAAAAGCATTGTTGACCGTCAGAAAACAGAGGGTTAAAATAAGAAGGGAATATTTAGCTTGAAGGGCTGGCAGGATGGCCGAGAGGTACACACACTCGCCTCGAAGGTGTCTATCATGGGTTCAAATCCTGACCCAACTATAAGCTGCCATCCTGGTGTTTCATAGGCAGGGTGATTCATTAATGTGCGTCATCCCTCGGATGGACGTTAAACTGACATCTCGTCTGCCAGCATTAGTTGGTGTCTGACGTTAAATATCCCACAGTGTCCTTTGCGAGGAGTAGGTAAGCCATCACCAGCACCATAAACAAATTCCAAATTTCCGCCCTAACTACTGCTGGGAAGGCAATGGGAAATGACCCACTATAACCCTTGCTCAGGAAGCTGCTTAAGTGGTAGCAACACTCTGTGAAGAGTATATGGTACACCAGAAAGACAGACAGACAGACAGACAGAGAGAGAGAGAGAGAGAGAGAGAGAGAGAGAGAGAGAGAGAGAGAGAGAGAGAGAGAGAGAGAGAGAGAGAGAGAGAGATCAAGCTTGGAGAAAGGTGGCCAGTGGAATACCACAAGGATCTGTGCTTGGTCCCATCCTTTTTATCATCTTTATCAATGAACGACCTAATTCTGGAAGCTGAAATCCCTGAACATCTTTAAAGTACAGGAGGAAACGAGCAGACATGATGCAGATCTTCAGATGACAAGGCAATTCGACAACATTGCAGAGGTGCGTTTCTTCAGCAAACCACCATTTAACGGTAGACGACGACATCAACTAAAACTCTTCAAGAGTAACTGCAAGAAATAAATAAGGAAAAACACCTTCACCAGAGAACAACACACTTAGGAAGTCTCTCCAGTGAAGTGGTCAAGAGTACAACCATTAATCAACTTAAATCCTACCTAGAAAAGTGAAAAGTGCTGGAAGGATGACTCACTGAAGTGACAAGTTTATGCCAAGGATAGGAAAAACAGCCTGAAAACTGAAGAATCGTCCTTACACTTTGGCACACGTCCCCACCTTAGTAAATTCACCGTTAAATAAGGTGAATGTTCATTGCGAATTGAATTTCATAATATAATTTTTGTTTTTTTGAGAACTTGTATTTGTACATAATCACAGGGAGAATAGGAAGAAGAGGATAAAGTACCACACAAAAAAATGAAATAATAATAAAATAAATGCTTTCAGTGAAACAATAACATGACTTCCCTGACAAGGAACTTAAGCACAGGAGGAGGCCGCATTAGGCCCATCGTAGCCTGCACCGGTGTTGTCGGCGAGGCCACCTGGTCCGAGTCTAAGCTGTCCGAGTCAGCAGTCCAACAGTCTCAACTCCTTGTCCAAGTCATGTGCTGAAAGTGTATTGTTAAGTGCCAAAAAAGACAAAAAAAAATAAAGCGAATTTATTTGTGTTTATGTATTATGTAAATGAAGACAATAAAATATCAAAACCGACTAACAGTGTAACTTGTTACTTGCATCAATATTTTATTCTATATCATGGCCTTCTTGCTGTAGTTTGCTCATTTGTTTCGGAATACAAAGTTTCTGATAGCATGTGAACTTTGTTGAGAAAACATGGAAATAAAAACTTGTATTTATTCTTGGTGGCACAAATGTCCCAGCTCCAGTATTTCATTTATTTGATGTCGTACAAGTTCATGCGACCACTCGTTCTTCTCGGCAACATCCCCTCCCCACTGTGCGTCATTAAAATTAGAATTACACGTGTGAAAAAAAAATCCTACGTAATAATGAAACGAATAATGATGAAAAGGAATGAAACGCACGTGTCACCTGCATGTCTAGAGGTTAAATGTTGAAATAAAAATGAAAGTTTAACAAGGAATAAAAGGGAAATTAGGACTTACGTATTTCATCAAAAATAAAAATAAAAATCTACGTCATTTTAAGTGCCTTATAGTTGTGGAAAATAACTCAATTTCCACAAGTTGGATCAGCATACCAAAGGAGAATCTTTAATTTTGTATATACGGAGGAAGAACATTGAATGCTTGACTGAAACATTTGAATGGACTTCACTGAAACATAAGCCCGAAGCAATTCTTCTTCTACACAACTTGACATTCCAAAGAATGGGAGAAGAGAACTTCAGAGTTAGCTGATAAGCATGAGGCAAAAGAACTCAAACTACAATACGTGTCCACTAGGTGAAAGAGAATGACATAATCATGGCAAAAGTTGCAGTGTTATCAACCAGGTCACCTTGTTTCGTAGTAAGACATTCCTTTTATCAATATTTAGGTCAAAAGACTCTTGGGTAAAGGGAAACATAACTGACAGCCAATTCGACTATAGAATAAAAATTAAATTTATAAAGCACCAGCAACAATTATAATTGAGAGTACATAAATATAATTATTTTTCTTCCACATTCCCCCCTTTTCTCCATATCAGGAAAATTTGAATAATTACATTACACATGATCACCATACCCCGTTCATAGAGGAGAAAATATATCCGTTACACAAGTTCAATCAACAATGGCAGTTGTTGTGACACACGTCCACACCTTAGTAAACTTTAGATCCAAGTTCAATCAACAAACAATGGCAGTTAAACTTTCAGTGAGTGCTCATAGGAGAAGAATGCTGGACAAGTCAAACCACAGCAAGGCAAAGACTTAACGTCGCCGTTGCGTGGTGCCTGCCTGGAGGAATGTCGTTACATTTAGGGGGAATAGGAGAGATGGGAGACTTGTATATTAACCGTAATAGCGCGTTGTCCAATATATCCGCACTGCTTTAAAAGAGAAGGATAAAAACATCCGAAGATCAAACATGAAAGGGCCCAATTATTGTGTTTTCGATAAATGCGATCTTACGTATTAACTTTCATCACTGTGAGTTAAAATGAAGATGTTTCACTTCAAAGTATTACGTCACCAAAAAAATAAATAAATAAAGCAAACCACACACAGATAGACAACTAGGACCAAATTTGAAAAATATTGTTTTTAAAGATTAATTTTTTATTTTTATTTTAAAACACATTTTTGCATTACTTTCTGTCGAGGAAACCGATTCTGACCATATTTAGACGATTCGGTCGATTATTTAATTTGTAAATTGTGTTTAAAATCTTCAATTTTGCTCGTTTTGCTCCAAGTTATTTATTTTTTGTTGTACAGAAACATTCGACAACTTTCTGTACTTTTACAAATCCCCTTCACACTGCAACATGATTTGTTTTAAAATCACACGTGGAATTACGTAACCCGAACAATACTCCAAACAACAACAAAAAAATTCCATCCATGTTATTGAATTTAACTTATTTTATTTCAAAACTTTATTATTATTATTTTTTTTAATGATTTTAAAATTAATCTTTATTGGGTATGCACTTTAATTCCCAACCCGAACCACCTTGGCCCTGCAAAACGAACCCTTTAATCTTACGTGGAATAAAGAAAATATTATGTGTAAAATTGAGGAATTGAACTGGCTGAATATAAATTCATATGTACACCTATCGCTATTTTTCTCTGTTTAAATTTTCGCCGTGTCACCTCTCGGAAAACAACTCTGCTCGCCGCGTATGATCACGTGACTACTTTTACCCGACATCCGTGGCACTTTTATTGCCAATACTAAAAATGGCCCCCCTTGTTATTTAGAAGATGATTTCACTTCTTTTGAGAATTTAGTGTGATGTGTCATGTTGAAAGGTTAGAGTACGATATGGAAAGGATGGTCCAAAGAACTTTTTAAAAATTTCTACTGTACAATAAAAGTTTTACTGTACACTAAATTTTGCCGGATTCGAGCCAGAATCAGGTTGAATCCGACTTCTTGGCATTCCAAGTCCGAGTCAGGGTCCTGAAGTCGAGTACAAGGCCCCCAAAAATGGATTCTAGTCCTGACTCAAGTCCCACATCCAGTGCCAGATTTATGGTGGTGGAGGCCTATGGACACACACGGGTGATGGAGGCCCTTTCTACCTTGAATGATAAAGTAAAGCAATGGTTTTGAACCCTTTTCATTGATGGCACCCTAAACTCTCAAATCTTATTCTGTGGCACCCCGATTCAATTTTAAATTTGTAGCATTGCCTCGAGAACATCGCAGGCTCCACAAGTTTTAAAATTATTGGATAAAAACACATAATTTCAGGAGCGTTTTTTCAGGCTTTTATTTCCACCAATCGACAGGATCGCATCTGGAAAAAATCAACGTTACCTCAACAACAACTACACCTCCAAGATCAGCATCGAATCCGGAAAAATAAGTACCTCAACATACCTTAACAACAATAACACCACCACCACCACCACCACCACCAACGCTTCAAGGAAAGAAGTTGTTTGAAACCCTGTATAAGCCTCAAGCCTTCTCAAGGACCGTGACCGCTATCGGCTGTAATCTTTTGATATCTCTATATTTGATAATAATCCTTGTTTTACACTGAAGAGAAAACTAAAATGGAAGGCATAACGACTGTGAATACTGTGTAACGCTTCTGCAGATGGCTTGGGAGTTGGGCCGACATGGCTTGGCTTAATCCTGGATGAGCCCTTGGGTGGTGGAGGCCCCTGGACGTGTGTTGGGTGGTGGAGGCCCCTGGACGTGTGTTGGGTGGTGGAGGCCCTGGGCGTGTGTTGGGTGGTGGAGGCCCCTGGGCATGTGTTGGGTGGTGGAGGCCCCTGGGCGTGTGTTGGGTGGTGGAGGCCCCTGGGCGTGTGTTGGGTGGTGGAGGCCCTGGGGCACGTGCCCCAATTGCCCTTGGGTAAATCCGGCCCTGCCCGGTTGTTTGTATGTGTTCTCCCCTTTTAAATGATGAGCCTCAAGCAAGGAAGGAGCACGTACCATTTTAAAATGATCTTGCACGAGCAAATACAACCCGTTGCTTCACTGACGAGTATATTAAGGGTTGGGGTTGGGGGGGAGAGAAATAGTGGAAAGATGGAGGAGGGAGATGATCGAGGGTGGAGGGATGGAAGGGAGGAAGAGAGAAGAGAGTGAAGGGAGAGAAGACAGAGGTGAAGTGGAGAGGGAGAGAGGAAGAGGGGTCAGAATAGGAAGAGGGGTGAGAGAGAGGAAGAGGGGTAGGAGGGAAGGAGTGTGGGATAGGGGTGAGAGAGGGGAGGGAATGCCCAGGGAGGGGGAGAGGTGGGGGAAGGGTGAGAGGAGGGGGGAGGGGGATTCTGGAAGATGTGACGACCAGCTGAACGTCCATTCGAGAGACGGCACACACGTTGATCAATCACTGCCTGTGAAACACCGAGATGACAGTTTATAGCTGAGTCAGGATACGAACCCAGGCGAGACAGCTTAGAGTCAGCGAGCATGGGTACCTCTGGACTATCCTGCCATGACCTGGCAAATTCATTGGTTTATAAAAACTAAATTGATCCGAGCAGCAGTTGTTACTGCTAAAAAAAGAGAAAAAAAGAAGCTTTCATTTGTCCAATTCACACATTCTTTGACAGCCCTTCCTCTCCTCGACTTCCAGCGAGTTGCATGGTGAAGGAGGGGGTTTGGGAGGAGGATAATGTGAGGGGAGTGGAAGAAGGCAGTGTGTGGGGAGTGGAAGAAGGCAGCACGAGGGGAGGGGAAGAAGGAAGCGCGAGGAGAGGAAAAGCAGTGCAAGGGCGAGGGGAAGGCAGCATGAGGGGAGGGAAGGCAGAATGAGGGTAGGGGAAGGCAGCGTGTGGTGAGGGGAGGGGAAGGCATTTCACATTTTCTTGTGTATGTATGGAGGAGGGAACATAGCCTTGCTTTCTTAAAGTAAATAGGTATATCAGCTTAGTCATAAGACTCATTATTTCCTTAAATTATCAGATTTCACAACAGATTTCGACATTTATTTAGTCCGCACGATATCCAATCCTCAAATCCGAAATAATATTTCGATGATATACTTTAATTAGTCCGTGAGAGTAGATCATGGAAAATCGTATCATATAATGCATGAAATCGCTCCAAGCTCCTGATTTGAAAACTCTAGTACTTACAAAATCGATGTACACAGAGATTCATTGTTATGATGAACAGGCATTCGATTATAATATGAGTGAGGAAAGCGAAAAAAAAATCTTTATCGTTAAGAAATCATTGCGGCCTGTTCCAAGTCAAGACATGGTTGAGCAGACCAAGAAAACATGGCGACTTCAGACCCCAGCGAGGTTACCCAGGAGACGCCTTAAGACCCCAGAGAGTGAGGTGGCTGAGGATCGCCTGATGAACGATATAATTAAATAATGCCTTTAATAATCTTCCAAAGGGGTGTTTTAGTTAACCCAAACAACCAATTTTCACTCTTGCACTTCCTTGGAGCTTTCTCGGTATGCATGCAAAGTTTCAGGCTGCTCGGTTTTATAGTTTTGGAGTTACGGAGGAGACAGACAGACAGACAGACAGACAGACAGACAGACAGACACTAGTATAGATGACTCCATACATGGCAAGTTGGAGGTGATGAAAAATGGGTTGGTTGGAATCAAGAGCAGGTTTGTATTTATTTATTTATTTTTACCAAACGTGGTAAACACTTTTCGAGATGTTGTCAGTGACACAAAATATACCGGAATTCCGAGATAGTCGTTTGACAAGATGGTGTTGCAGCTGTTCAGAACTCAACTCAAATGATTATTTACCGTCACAGTCGAAGCATGAACTCATCTCAACGATCGTGACGCACTAAACAGAGGTCAATCAAACTGACATGGCCACGACATGACGGATGATTCACTTCATGTGACTGTGCTCGGCAGTATATTCACCACAGGCTTTCTTGGCCTTTCTGACCGAGATTTCTCAGAGGATCAAACTTGTGACCCGGGGTTTCAGGGAAGGAGTTGGTTTTGGATGTGAGGAGAGCACGTGACCTCATTTGACAAGCACCATCGGCAATCGATCTTGTTGTTGTGAACTTGTGAGAACATACTTTCCTCTTCGACATTACTGTGAGGCAGGACAAGTATACGTGCTGAACCACTGTCATCAAAAGGCCAAATTGTGGCTCCCCGTCTGGTCTTCTCATCAACGATGCAAGCCTGTTGTTGGCTTAACGGTTCAGGTGGCTGGCTGAAGATCTCGGGGTCTTGAGTTTGAGCCCCTGTCGGATGTTGAATTAACACCATGTGGGGTTGATTCAGCCTGGCATCCTTCCGAGGTCAACAAAATGAGTACAAGCTTATTGGTAACAGGGGGCACTGCATCAGCGGCAAAACCGCGCTCCCAGAAAAATGACGCAACCAACAGGCTCAGGCTGCATACGAAACAACATCATGACCGATATCTCATGGCACCAATTACCATTCCAAATTCAAACAGCAATAAATATTTAAAAAAAAATTGGATACTGCCCTCCAGCCAATGGAATAGGATGGGATATACTGCACTGGAATCAAACCTGTAACTCTGTCGGTCTTTATCACAAGATGGTATCACGTATCCGATTTAATTATTTTTTTATGACTGTTTGAATTTGGTAATTTGTGGATACTTTGTATGAATGAAAACAATCATAATAGAATCAAATCCTGCCATTTAAAATACTTCAAAGTTCTGATAAATATCACCAAGAAGTGGAAGAGAGAATTGGAAATCACAGATCGATTGATTCGTGGTGACGGCAAAATGGTCAACGTGATCGGGAGTGAAGTGACACTGCATGCGGAATCCTGGAGAACATTCGATTTTGGTGAAGATCCGGATCTGGATAGTAGAATTTGTTTTGTTTTTTTTAATTTCACAAGTGATTTTTTTTCCTCATTGAGAGATGGGGACAAAGACGATAGAAAGCCCAATATCTCAAAACATTGCAGACAGATTGTGACAAAACGAGATGGACGAGTTGGTTAGGTGACAAGAACAAGCCGATTCGATTCTGCTTCAGGTCCGAATCCGGATCCGGTTCTACCAGTGGGATACAAAGCATAAACTGTTCAGCCTGGCGGAGGTACACGCTCTCACGAGTACCGTTCTCATTTCTCTATATGTTTTCTGAAAGATTAATTGCAAATTTTTAATTTCTGCAGAAGAGTCTAGATATGAACCGTTGCATGATTACTGGGAATTTGAACAAGGATACGTTACCTTCAACAATGGAACCTGTTCAGCACATTCACCCTGAAACACAGACATGATTTTTGTATTATTGTCTGACGTAGAACAAGCCTTGCAAACTGTTCCTGCAAATAAATATGCCGGGGCCACTTCAACACAATTCTACCTGAAAATGATACAACTTATTGAAAAATACAATTTGTATGTCACAACAATCACTTTTTTTATTTTTAAATTCCCCATGTAAATATTACAAGGGGAGAGGGGGAGGTAGCTTGAGAAAAACCAACTTGAAAGGTGGAAGGAAAGGAAGGGGGGATTTGTAGAACATACAGGAGGGGGAAGGGTGGGGGTGACTGGAGTCCCTTATATACAAGGAGTTGCGATGAGGTGCGTCCCAGAAATTCCTCGTCACGTGGGTCATGGCTTCCGTCGATACCTCATCGGTCTTTTTAAAATGACATGATGCTTGCCATTGGATGCACCAATCGATCAGAGAAGGGTTTCAGAATGTAGAGATTCCATGCAGATGCCGGAAGGGAATAACAATTAAATGGTAAATAAAGTTTGTCATCTGAGATGGAAACCGAATTTGGGGTGGTTTCTGTGCCAGGTAAGTTGTAGTTCCATCACTTATGTGTCTGTAATGTAAGTTTATTTACTTATTTATACGAGTTAGTGCAAGTGTTGTTAACATTGGTAAACAATGTGTCATGGTCCATTAAATGGTGAATTTAAAAAGAAAAATCAGGATCCATTTGCCTTCAGCCTCGCCTTGTAGCGAAACAGTTTATTACATTGAAAAAAGTTCAGGAATCACAAGAGTGGGAGAAAAATGGAGAAAATGAAAAGAGGGTAATAGAGCGTATTCATGAACTGTGGGGAAAGGGAAACCATGGAAGATGAGAGATTTTACAGGAATATAAAGGAATTAAGGATTACACGCACATGCACTGTATGTTTTGAGTGGCATGGTACTTATGGTAAAATAAATGAAGAGTTGGAAAGAAATAACCTCTTCACTTATGGCTCATCTTCCTATTAATGTAGCAGTACTGATGGAGTACTGCTCTCCCCTCTGGACTGGTGCTCCGACCTCCCACCTTTCTCGGCATCACACTGTGGAAACTAAGGCATTTCGGATCATTGGTATCTCCCGTGATGAGGCTGAGTCTTGGGGCCTCTCACTCTCTCACTACAAGCAGGTCGGTGGTCTTTCTGTCTTCTACTGTCTCCTCTCCGGTCTCGCCCCCCCCCCCACCCCCTGCTCTGTCTGCGATTTGTCCCCACCATATTTCCACAGGGTACTCAAGGTCCCCAACAAACCCCTTCTGGTAAAACTACCAAAATCACGAATCACTGCTCACCTTCACTCTTTCATTCCTCTTTTTTTCTCACCTTTGGAATAAACTCTTTCACTCTCTTCAATCCCATTCTTCCCTCCAGGCCTTCAAAACAGCTGTTCACCACCACCTCTTATCACCCCCCATCCAAATCTTCGATATTTTCTACCCCCCCCCGATAATCCACCCAAACCCACCTCCTTCAAATTCCCTGCTTTACTTCCTGAAAGTCCCTGTAATGTCCATCTTGTATTCCCCATGTTTCCCACCCCATCCCTCTCCCTTCCACAGATCTCCTAATGTCTCTGTTCCCCACTGTTTTGTCCTTCCCTCTCCCACCCCTCTTGTCTCATACCCCCTTTGCTGTGCGTTGTGTGTTAGCTCTCATACGAGCCTCGACAAGGTATACAAAAAAAAAACTCTTATTTAGCCTCCACCTATAGCATAGGGCAAGGCTTATACCTGTTGTTGGGTTTCCTTCTCCAACTAGCACCCCCATTTTGTAATGGTACCTCACTTCCAAACTATATCTCGGAGCCGAACAGGGATGGTCGGAATGAAATTTTGCATCAATAATGGGAAGAAAAACGATGTGGGATTGGCCTAATTTTTTTGACCTTGACCTAATTTAAAGGTCATGACCTAATTTTAAGGTCATACCCCAATTATAGACATTTTACCATTTTTCACCAAAATCCATCGAAGGTTTATCCTATTGGAATAAAATTGCCCTCCGTAGATAGCCGACTGTGAGGTGCATTTAAACTTAATTTACATCATAATCCCTCAGGAGTAAAGGTCAAGGTCAAATGGCGGTCTGAATAAATATAACACGTTTTTGGTTATCGCTCAATTTTGTCATTGAGGAATCTCAGACTCCTTTGCCTTCCAAGATATTTTTTCCATCATAATAGTGTACCTGCACAGAAGTTGTCCACCTGATATTCGACCGGTGTCGTTGGCCGACTTTTTTCAAATTATGACCGAATTAACAAAAAAAAAAAAACTTTTTTGATGATAACTTGAATAATTTCCTTTCCATTTTCATTACCAGTGCGTGCCCGTACGTGCGGAAAAAAAGAAAAAAAAAGAATAATTGTGACTTCAATTGTGACGTCATAGCACCGTGTCCTATCATTGGTTTGGTAAATAAATAGCCATAACTTCGGAAACACTTGGGAAACAGCTGAAACGGACGAAGAAGAACGATATCAAACCTTGAAAAGGCACATACTCAGGTCCCCAGCGTCAATTGTGACGTCATATCAAAATTAATGTCAGGTCAGGTTCGATCTGTGACCTGCTACAGGTACCATGTAAACCTGTACTAACCTGTTCCATGGTCGGGTTGTCGGCGACTAAACCGTCTCCCCCACCAGGTTTTCTGGTGAGGAGGGTGTTTGGATATGGACACCCACCAGGATTAAAAACAAAACCTGTCAAAGGGCGGAGGAGCTCCTTGTGAGCCAACGGCCATCCATATCTAGTGCCCAACTGTGTCTGCGGACGTCCTCCTGCAGTTGGGTTACTTCTTATCAGGAGGTTGGTGGCAGGATTTGCACTCCGGCCACCGTAAAACGCTTCATTCCGCAAAACGCAAAAACGCAAAAAAATCTGAAAACCCACTCAGTGGGAGTACCTCCTGTGCAGCTTCCCTTCCCAGGGCAGCTCACCGGATGACAGGATTGGGGCAAAGCCTTCGGGACCCCCAATCTTTGATAGGAGGGAAACCACGGGGTAACATCCCTGGGTCAGATTGCGGGAGAGTGTGTCGGAGTGGTGCTGAGGTGTCGTCCACCAGACGGCGGTCTCCTTGGGTTAACCTGAGGCGGTCCCTTCGGGTGGGTGCCTGGAATGTCCTATCCCTAAGAGAGGATGATCACCTGTCTCTGTTATCATCTGAGCTCAAGCGTTTGGACATCGGGATTGCAGCTCTCTCTGAGGTTCGGAGACCGGATTGCGGCGAGATAATGGTGGGTGGTTACACCTACTATTGGTCTGGTCGCTCTGATGGTTACCATACCCAAGGAGTTGCTGCAGCTGTGTCCAATAAGCTGACCCCAATGATAATTGAGGTAACACCGGTCAACGAGCGTATTATGAGATTAAGGATTCGCCACTCCTTAGGTGTCATTTCCCTGGTCTCTATTTATGCTCCGACTGAGGCAAGTGATCTCACCGTGAAGGACACATTCTACGCCACACTCGAGTCTGTGGTTGATCAGTGTCCCAGACGAGATACACTTCTAGTCTTGGGGGATTTCAATGCATCGACTGGAACTGATAGGGATGGTTATGAGGTGTGTGTTGGTCCCCATGGGTCAGGAACTATGAACCAGAATAGCACTAAGTTCCTTGACTTTGCAAGAAGTCATGGACTTAGGGTGGCTGGTTCATGGTTTCAGCGCCCGCAAGCTCATCGCTGGACTTGGTATTCCAACGCTGGCGGTGTGGCAAAGGAGATTGACCATGTCCTCATTGACGGTCGTTGGAGGATGATCCAGAACTGCAGGGTCCACCGGAGTGCTCAGTTCCTCAATACTGACCACAGGCTTGTTGTCGCAACTCTAAAGCTGCACCTTAAATCCTGGAGAATGGTACCATCCCAGCCTAGGCTGGACGTTGCCAAGCTCAGGGATGAGAGAGTAGCTGAGGAGTTTGCGAACAGGCTGAGTGGACACTTGGGGGGTCTGGGTGCTTTGGGGGGTCCTGAAGAGTTGTGGAGCACCTTCAAGACCACCGTCCTTGATGTTGCCGGTGGATGCCTTGGAGTTCACCGCAGGGCAAAGAAGAATTTTGTCTCTCAAGGGACACTGGATACCATTGACCAGAGTCGCAGGGCCAGGCTGAATGGCAGAGCTGAGCTGTTCAGGGAGCTGAGGCGTAAAACTGTACGTGCACTGAGGGTGGACAAGGAGGCCTATGTGCGAGGAATCTGTGAGGGGGTAGAGCATCACCTGTGGACAGGTGATTCTTGTCCCGCTTACAGGGGAATTCGCGCATTACGTTCATCCGAGCCCATCCCTCGGAGCACTGCAGTTCGAGCAGAGAGTGGTAGGCTCTTGACAGAGGAGTCTGAAGTGAAGGCCCGCTGGGCCGGTTACTTTGAGCGGTTGTACCAGGCTGATCCCCCAGCTGTCGAATTGGACGTCAAGGGTGTTACAATCCCTGTTGCTGACCCTCGAATCAACTGTGGTCCACCATCGCTTGTGGAAACACGGGCTGCGGTGAACCAGTTGAAACGGGGCAAAGCTCCAGGGATCTGTGGCATCCATGCTGAACTTCTCAAGGCTGGTGGAAATGCTGCACTCATGTCGTTGCATGCAGTTTTGTGCTCTGCCTGGAACACAAGCATCATCCCAACTGACTGGAAGAGGGGCCTTGTTGTCCCTCTCTGGAAAGGGAAGGGTGATCGCCAAGACTGCAACAACTACCGAGGGGTGACGCTGCTCTCAGTGCCGGGCAAGGTCTTTGCTCGGATAATTCTTGATAGGGTTCGCCACCATCTGCTTGAGCACCAGCGTCCAGAGCAGTCAGGCTTTACACCAAAGAGGTCAACGATTGACCGTATCCTTGCACTTCGTGTCCTCACCGAACGCAGACGAGAGTTTCGGCAGGGGCTGCTTGCAGCCTATGTTGATCTCTGTAAAGCGTTCGATTCAGTGAATCGGGATGTCCTCTGGAGGATTCTTGGTCTTCGTGGGGTGCCACCGAAACTGATCGATCTGATGTCTGAACTCTACTCTGGTACTGAGAGTGCTGTGAAGTGTGGTGGTACCATCTCTGACTTATTTCCAGTTGTTACTGGAGTTCGTCAGGGATGTGTACTTGCCCCCACACTTTTCAGCACTTGTATGGACTGGATTCTAGGGAGGATGTCAGAGAGATCAAGTTGCGGTGCATCGTTTGGCAATGTCAAGATCTCGGACCTTGATTTTGCAGATGATGCAGTCATCTTTGCGGAGACTTTAGACATCCTCTTGGGGGCCCTCGAGGTGCTGAATGAGGAGTCGGAGCAGTTGGGATTACGGATTTCTTGGGTCAAAACTAAGATCCAGGCTTTCGGTGACATCTTGGATGCTGCTGTCCTGTCTGTGTCTGTTTGTGGTGAGGATGTTGAGGTCGTGGATACATTCACTTACCTTGGCAGTGATATTCATGTCTCCGCAGGTTGTGAGCCGGAGGTCAATAGACGTCTGGGTCGGGCCTGGGGAGTCATGGATTCACTGGATCATGGGGTGTGGCGCTGCCGGTACCTGTGCGGAAGGACGAAAGTCCGAGTCTTCAGGTCCTTGGTACTTCCAGTCTTGCTCTATGGGTGCGAGACTTGGACTTTGACCAAGGATCTGAGACGGAGACTTAATTCCTTTGGTACCGGGTCTCTTCGGAGAATCCTTGGCTATCGCTGGTCGGATTTTGTGTCCAACGAGCGGTTGCTGAGAGAGACTCGGATGAGATTTGTTACCTGCATAGTCCGTGAGCGTCAGCTGCGGCTGTATGGACATGTGGCTCGTTTTCCTGACGCTGATCCTGCTCACCAGATTCTCTCAGCGAGGGAGTCTCATGAGTGGAGGAGGCCAGTGGGCCGACCACGTGCCTCATGGTTGCAGCAGGTTGACCATCATCTCAAGGAGATGGGGATGGGCCTGGCATCTGCCTGGGGGATGGCCAGACGGAGGCCCCTGGAGTACCGGCGGAAAGTGGACGCAGCGACGCGCTGTTCTGGCACATGCTCCCAAACCTGACCTGACCTATGAAACGAAGAAGAATTGTGACGTCAATCGTGAAAAATTTTTTTTTTTAATTGTGACGTCAATAGTGACGTCATAGAACCGTGTCCTGTCATTGGTTGATAAATAAATGGCCATAACTTGGGAACTGCTTGTCCGATTAATATCAAACCTTAAAAAAGCACATCCTCAGGTCCCCAGCAATATTCCTGGCAAGTTTCAATTAGATCGGACCAGTGGTTGTCGAGAAACGGCGGTCGCAGACTCGTTTAAGGCCTAAGATTGCATCGAGCATGGAAATAATCCCTTTGGGGATTTATCATTTCTGCAAAAACAGAAAAAGGTATTTTTTTGGTTTTACTATCGAGCCTAAATTGATCTTTCTGGAGAATGCATAACTGACTCGGACTTGATCATTCATTTGGTCTGCTGGTTGCATCATTACTTGAGGTATTTAGCTGATGCAGTGCCCCTGAAGATTTGAATACGAAGTTGACCAAGGTACTGGCACACAATGGCCTGCTCATCTAAAACAGGCACTGTGGGATACTTAACATACACCAGCAGCAAACGCTAGTGGATGGGATAACCAGCTTGACATCCCCTCCAAAAGGAGTGCGCTCAATTAGATGCAACGCTCTGCAAACAAAACACCCAAGATGACGGTTTCTATTCAGGTCAGGAATCAAACAACTCAAAAGGAAGTCATGCGACCCTCCGAGCTCAAGATCTTATCAGCTTGGGTGTAAACAATGAACCAATGCTCTGATACACAAGCTTGCATGAGGCGTGTTAAGTCTACTACAATGTCCATTTGGCAGTACGTACAACAACTCGGTGATGTGCATTATTAAGTAAACCATCTTGTTTTTTTCTCTCCTAACAAGGAAAAATTGGTCACAAGTTAGACTTAGATTGGTCAACCAGGCCAGACCAAGATCGTTGGATAAACAGCAACTGCCGAATGCTGATAAAACGTTGGCCAGTTTGGTATTCTTCATGATGCTGCTGGGATTGCAAGTTCAAAAGTGATCTGATGTCGATTTGTCCATCTTTACCCCTGCCAACAAAGGTGGATGGAGGTTAAGGCCTTGTCACACCTTGACGATTTAGCCAGCGTATGCCGACGTATGAAAAATTTGCTAAAACGCTGGCACACGTCGAATACGTATGGGTAAGTTTTGTATAAGTTAAGAGCACGCTGGCATACGTCGTAGTATGCCGAGGTAGTTGACAAATTTTCCATGCTTGAAATTTTTCGACCTATGCCAGCGTATGACTCACATGTTCCGCATACGCTGGCCATAAGTTGTAGGCATGTTACGCGATCGTTGACACATGTCGACACACGTTACTTGTAAATTACTCATAAGTCGAAACACATCGAGGTAATGTTTAGGGTCAGTGTTCCAGACTCCATGGTTTTTTTTTTCTTCGGCATGACAGTGATGTTGACACTTCGATTTCTAGTGCGGTTGTAATATAATATAATTAATAGGCTGCCGCTCAACGATTTAAATCATAACCGCACGAGAAATTGAAGTGTCAACATCACCGTCATGCCGAAAAAAAAAAAAACCATGGAGTCTGGAACACTGACGGGTTCCTCCTGTGAAGCCCATTTTAAAATACCAATTCCCCTAAACGCTGCCAATACGCCATTATACGGTAGCTGTAAGTTAGAAACACGTTCAGTAAGTTCTGTGGTCGTCCGGAAGATGTCAATCAAATACGTCTACATACGTCAATGTGCGTTGGAGATACGTTACACATAGGTTCAAAGCACGTTACTCATAGGTTAAAAATAAGTTTCGGGTATGCTAAAAATTACCTCGACGTGTTTCGACTTATGAGTAACTTACAAGTAACGTGTGTCGACGTGTGGCAACGATCGCGTAACGTGCCTACAACTTATGCCAGCGTATGCGGAACGTGCGAGTCATACGCTGGACACGTCGAGAAATTTTCAACATGCTGAAAATTTGTTGACGTACTCGGCGTACTACGACGTATGCCAGCGTGCTTCAGCGTGCTCTTAACGTATACAAAACTTACCAATAACGTATTCGACGTGTGCCAGCGTATTCGGCAAATTTTTCATACGTCGGCATACGCTGGCTAAAACGTCAAGGTGTGACAGCGGCTTGACACTTCAATGTCGAGTGCGGTTATGATTTGAATCGTAGAGCCGCATCCTTTTAATAGGCTATGCCACGTGATCGTCGGCGATATGCTGCCGCACGCTATGCATAAGTTAGACTATCGTTAGGCATTGGTTGTGAACGCCGACAACACACTCAGCATTCGTTGGTATAAGTTATCTATATGTTATCGAAACGTTCTGTGTACGTTTCTAATAAGTTTTGCATACGTCCAACTCGTTATGAATACGTCCACAACTGGAAAAAAACATCAATAGTTCAGCGTACGCCAGCGTTTTGCATACATTATGATACCTTGCCATACGCTGGCTAAAACGTGAAGGTGTGACAGGGCCTTCTTGTTTGAACCTCTGTTTATCTGTTTGTCTTTCTGTGAGAAAGATATCTCAAAAAGTTGAGGACAAATTCGGACGGAAATTGGTGGTCAGGTTGGGAGTGTGACGAGGAAGAATGGATTCGATTTTGGTGGACATCCGGATACTAGAATTATTTTAAGTGATTCTTCACCATTGAGAGATTGGAACAAAAACTATATATATGGAAATATATATATATATATATATATATATGCATGTATGTATATGGAAATATATATATATATATATATATATATATATATATGCATGTATGTATATATGCATGTATGTGGAAATATATATGTATATGTAGTCAGTCGTGACCCTCCTGGAACTATCGCCAGAAACCAGTCACGGGTGGGGGTTTAACCTCACCACAGCCCAGTCCGCATTCTACCCGCGCGAAATAGGGTCACTCGCCGAATATCGAAATACCTAAGTACTCGCGCGGGTAACCTACCGAGGGGCCGTACCTCGCCGCAGGTCGGCTTGGGACACGAACCGCTGAAGCGGTTCGTTCCGTTCTCCAGCGATAACCGAGCGGGTATTATCGCCGACCTCGACGGATCCAATTCTCCTTACCGGGTGTTTAAAACCCAACTAATTATTCCGCGATGCAAGATGGTATTTTCAATGGGGAATAGAGGACGGGATACATTTCACAAGCAAGGACATTTATAACAACTAAGCAGGTATGTACAGCCAGGCAGTCATGCACGTATGTACAAGCAAAAAGAAGCAATACCACCGACTACAATGAGAATGTACATGCACAGTCACTTAACACAGGTCTACTTATAGGGACACGGCACCACAGCAGTCATACAAAAGCAAAAGAAAGACCTCCCCATAGGCAGGGAGGTAGACAGGGTCCGCAGACCTTTATGGCCGTGAGCCTTGGCTGACCGAATAGGCCCACGAGACTGATGCAGGTTACCTGCCTCCCCCCCTCGGTGGTCCCCAAGTCGTGACGCCCCGTCCCCACGGTAGCTAGCGTGGCCGCGCCTGATTCCAGGCCTCCCGCATGGCCGGCAAGCTCTCTCCAGTGCTCCTTGCCCAGACGCGCAGGTTCGCACCACACAGCCGGCAGAGCTGCACCTTCAGTCCGCGTCTCTGATGCGTCGCCCGGACTCGTCACCGGCCCGCGCCTCCAACAGGTCGCTCCACAGGACCACCGGGAGAGAGGGGAAGAAATCATGCACCACAGGGAGAACGCTGGATCATGAACCAAGAAGAAGAGAGAAGCGCCAAGAGGTGGACCAGCGCCAACGAGACCAAGAAAGAGAGGGAGGGAGAGAGAGAGAGGGGAGCCTCGCGTGCGGTCCACCTTAAATAGCGCGGGGCTCCACCCTTCGCTCCACCCCGTTTTCGGCTCCACCTTCTTTCGAGAAGCTTCTTCCAAAGAGGGGTTTCCTCCCCTTTTTTCGCCCCACGCCGTGCATCCATCAATCGGGAGCGAGCGCCTCACCGCTTCTCGTGCCAGCCTTGGCGCCGCAGAGGGGTGCGAAAACCAGCGCAGGTTTCCTTGTCTGCGTTTTCACTCCGTGTGTTCGGACTCCTTTTTGGCGCGAAAAGGGTCGTAGCGTGCTCTGTCGGTCCAAAATAACGATAGAGAAAGAAAAACACCATCTCAAAGGGTCGCAGGCCGGTGAACACGAAGAAATCCCTCTAAACAACGGTGGGTAAACCTATCTAACACCAACTTAGCGGCACAAACTAATCTGAGGTCCTTTATGATGTATTGCGAATTTCCTCAGCCGTAACACTTCCCCCTCCCCTTTTTACAGACTCGTCCCGAGTCATCAAATTTTCTTGTGCCATCATGTGTAGTTCTCTCCGAGTACGTTTTACCTTCGGATCCCTGAGTGCGACATTCAGTGTATTCGTGTCCCCAAAATAAATAACCTATGGGCTGAGTAACTAACTAAACAAACCCACTCATACAGACGACTTAAATAAATTGCTGGCACTACGACAAACATGCAGGGGGCAAGCAAAACCATTTGCAATTTACAACCTTAACCTTAACCTTATAATTGTACACTACACCATGGCCCAAGATCGATGGACTCTGTTGGAAGAAAAGCAAAAATTCACAAGCAGGGAGCCAGGCTGCTCAAGCGCAGTCCATGGCCTCCCACTTTTTAAATGAACGCTGTGAACAAAAGCGGTGCACGGGCCGCCCGTGCAGTCCCGTGTTGTGGCTGCCAACATGGCAGTCCTTGCAGCTTGCGCGATGATCCTGGCGCACATGGTAATGAACGGTGGGAGGGGGGGGGGGAATGCAAAACAGAACAGGGGCAAAAATGAACCAAGGGCAGCAGGCATGGGTCATGGCAAAGGCAGGCAGGCAAGGCATGGCAAAACAAGGCCGTTGTAACAACAGCCGGCAGATGAAGTGGCCGGCACAGGCCTCGTAGCAAACAGCCAGCAGACGATCCGACCGGCACAGGCCTTGCAGTAAACAGCCAGCAGACGAAGTGGCCTGCACCTTGCCTTGTTCAATGGAGGTTTGTGGAGGGAGTGCTGTGGTGCTGGCGACTCGGAAGGCGGGCTCGGACCTACCCGACTGTCTCCCTCCCAACCTATCGCCTTTGCCTGTCTCTGTCCATACCCACTCCCTTAATTTGCAAAAACCAATTTAGCCCCAACTTATTTCTTTGTTTTATTTTATTTTTACTTCCCTCACTATAATCCGTCTCCTAACCCCCCTTACAGTCTTTGTCCGGCTAACCTATCACGTCACCGAGCCTACGCCCAACCCCTACATTCCCTTCCTGGAGGGGAATAAGGGAGAGCTAACGTCCTGTGTCGAGGCACAATTCAAGCCTCAGAATGGCTTCCTCAGATTTCAGTGATCTTGACCCAAAGTGGGTCCAGCGGCCCACAACGAGAGCGAAGGGATGGATGGTGCGGAGGAGTACACTTCCTATCTACCCGAACAATTATTAACCTTAAACTACCCCGGGGCTTTCAACAAGCGCCTCTCGCTTAAACTATCGTTTCTAAAAACCAAGATCCCCATCGCCTGTGTTGGTGTTCTCTCAAATTTTGGGCCATGCCCCCCAATTTTCCTTCCGTGCCCTCACACGGTCTCATGGCTGGGACACGTGGCTGCCTTGGCAGGAACTACCCTTTGCCGATTCTCAAACAATGGCACCCCCAGGCACTACACTGCCTCCGAGCCTACCAGCTCCCGAAACACTGGGGAGTGCCCTCTCTGGAGACTCCCCTGAAACGCTCACGTGGCAGGCTGGTGCCCCGGGCCCCTTTTTGAGGGTTGCCCGTGCCCAGTACACTGTCCCCCCCGGCCAATGGCGCCCCGGGCCCCACATCATGCGGGCCACCCTTGCCCACTACGCTATCCCGGCCCTCCATGGGCCCTTGGCCTACCGCGGCCGACTAGCCCGGTGCCTGGGGTACCCACTCAGCGATACTCACCGTTCGCAGCCATGCTCCCAGCCCGTCAACAGGGCTCCTGCACCCCTCCAAATGGGTATCGAGCCTACATTCCCACCAACAGCAAAACGACCTCCATTTTGTCAATTTAACTACCCCTCTAACTTGCATTACTCTGACCCCAGGGTCCCTTGGGTGGGAATCACTCCTCCCCCCAATCACTCATCGCACCATGCATTCCACATTCACTCAATACACAGTCTCGCTGGCCTCACTCACTCAACATGTTTCCACTTCACTCTTTTTCAACTCACACATCGCTGATCACTGCCATTATTCTGACTAAATCCCCTAACTACTTCGTGCTCCCTCGTCATCCCTTACAATACAGCACGTTCCATTTAACTCTACGTAGCTAAGCTACGTCCCCTCTACACACTCAAAGTCGTCACTGTCTCCAAATCCAAAATAAATCCATTTCTCCCCATTCTAAATCTCAACTGGATCCCTCGAACTATTCCATTCCACGGGCCCCATGAGGACTTATCCCTGCCCCATGGAGCCAGTCTAACTAACACTAACACATCTCCCTAACTAGTTCCATCCTGTGCCCTGGGCAGGGGGGTCTTCCACCCCTTGCCCAGGGAATCCTGTTCACCCGAAGCGAGGCTTGTTTTTTTTTTTTTAAATAAATGCGCACACCAGCGCGGCAACTCGCAACCTGCGCTCTTTTACTCCCGTGACGTCATGGCAGCTGTTCGTGCACCTCGTCCCTCCTTGGACGGTACCATCCGGCAGGGATACCCCTCCTGCCGGATTCCAACCATGCAGCCACGTCACCCTGTGCATCAAAAACAAGCCTCACGTTTCAAGGGGTTCCCCACGCGAACACACGTACTCCGCTCGTCGGAGCTTCACACACACGCCCGCGTGGAGAACCTGTCCGGTCCAAATTCACATCCAGCCTACCTTCTGTCCGTCCGCGGGATTGGCTAATCCACCACGTGCATTTACGGACCGGGTTTCACTCCCGCAGGTGCGCATGTGGCGGCCTCATGCGTTGCACAGCACGGACCCCGCACGCGCTGCCGTGCAAACCCGGCACGGTCCCCAAAACAGCAACGGCCGCTACCCGGCCTTTGTCCACTGTCAGGCACCGTCGTCGTCGCACTCTCGTGAACGAACTCCCACGTGCAACGAGGCTCACACATCTTGAGATGGCACTCAC
>NC_140969.1:102757994-102767994 GCF_056783735.1 Eptatretus burgeri
GTCACGGTCAAACTGCTCATCAGGTGCCAAGTAGACACACCTTAAAGTCTTGTTGTAACTCGTTAAAGGAAGAAATCAGGTTTGGCAGCAGACGAGCAGCGACGTGCCCTTCTTTCTGTCTAAAATGAACACCTGTCCAGGTTAAATGACAAACAGGTACACTGACGACAAAGGAGGTGGAAACGACACGAGACTGAACATGGAGCTAGTGGAATAACAATCAATGAGGTGGAGAGTAAGTACATACTGGGAAAATTTACATCTCATTTCGAGGCCTGGAGGAAAGAACAGCGTTTTGTGAGCAAGTTTCCAAGGGTGAACTGAGATCGGCATGGAGAAACAGGTGGATATGAGAAATGTGGATACCGACAGATGGGGTGAAGAGGGGGATGAGGAGAGGGGGATGAGGAGAGGGGGATGAGGAGAGGGGGGAGGGGAAGAGGAGGAGGAGAAGGAGAGGGGAAGGAGGGGGAAGAGGAGGAGATGGGAAGGAGGAGAGGGGAAGGAGGAGGAGGGGGAGAAGGAGGAGGGGGAGAAGGAGGAGGGGGAGGAGAGGGGAAGGAGGGGGAGGAGAGGGGAAGGAGGAGGAGGAGGAGGGGGAGGAGAGGGGAAGGAGGGGGAGGAGAGGGGAAGGAGGAGGAGGGGGAGGAGGGGAAGGAGGAGGGGGAGGAGGGGAAGGAGGAGGAGGAGGAGGAGAGGGGAAGGAGGAGGAGGAGGAGGGGGAGGAGGAGGGGAGGAGAGGGGAAGGAGGAGGAGGAGGAGGAGAGGGGAAGGAGGAGGAGGAGGAGGAGAGGGGAAGGAGGAGGAGGAGGAGGAGAGGGGAAGGAGGAGGAGGAGGAGGAGGAGGAGGAGAGGGGAAGGAGGAGGAGGAGGAGGAGGAGAGGGGAAGGAGGAGGAGGAGGAGGGGAGGAGGAGGGGAGGAGAGGGGAAGGAGGAGGAGGAGGAGGAGAGGGGAAGGAGGAGGAGGAGGAGGGGGAGGAGGAGGGGAGGAGAGGGGAAGGAGGAGGAGGAGGAGGAGAGGGGAAGGAGGAGGAGGAGGAGAGGGGAAGGAGGAGGAGGAGGAGGAGAGGGGAAGGAGGAGGAGGAGGAGGAGGAGGAGGAGGAGAGGGGAAGGAGAGGGGGATGAGGAGAGGGGGAGGAGGAATGAGGAGAGGGGAGGATGTGGATAAGGAGAGAGACAGAGACAGAGACAGAGACAGAGACAGAGACAGAGACAGAGACAGAGACAGAGACAGAGAGAGAGAGAGAGAGAGAGAGAGAGAGAGAGAGAGAGAGAGAGAGAGAGAGAGAGAGAGAGAGAGAGAGAGAGAGAGAGAGATTGATTTATTGGATGTGCAAGCTTCCTTCTTCTTTTGTGCTCATCCCTGGGGCAAGTTGGAATTGACATAAAAAGACAACGTACAAACTAGCACGTCCACCAACATAAAACTAACGAGAAAACAAAGTAAAACTTACTAACTATAACGACTGCAAAAATAACGCATCAACTCCTCCATGAGCCTCGACTATGTAAACAAACAAAAAGCAAATTAATAATAATCGCAATTGCAAAGGCCATCATCAATCGACTCATCCTTGCAATCCGATCAGAGCGAGCATTTTCAACCACCAGGCCTATAGCACATCATCATTCCCTCGGGGAAACTCCAGCGGACCGATGAAACCACGGCGGGACCCCAGATCGCAACACACTTTCCAGAAACCAATTCCTTTAATGGGCATTGAACATTGAATTATAAAGGATTTGAAAATAAAAAATAAAATAAGTGGACAAAGAGGATAGATACCAAGAGAATTGAATAAGGCAGGAGATGTGGCAGCAACTGAAAATGATTTACAAAACAGATCCATGTCAACTCTTTGTCCAGCTCCGAAGGATATGTATTGTTCAAGCAAAAATAACAGCAAACAAAGCACGCACATAATTATGTACATTTCCATCTGCAAATGTGCATCCCAAGTACTTGAGAGACAAGAATGGAAGTTTGAGTGAACAAGTGGTTTAGCGTCCATGCAGATTACGAGGGAAACCCAGACTGGACACAAAGGCAACGCGAATCGAGGGATTCTTGGGATAGTGGCTGCACACCGGACATCTTCCTGATGCGTTCAATTAAAAACAAACAAGCCATCACTGTGCACTTCTTTTGCCGAATAAACATCCAATTACACAAAGCCATGTGCAGCGTTTTCCTCCAAGATTATTTAAACAAAGCTTGGACTGTCGAAAAGTGGCACAAATTTTCTTTGGCAATTGGTCACAATCTTGAGGTCGTCAGAATCAGGGAATTTAAGATTGCTGTTTTTTTGTGGGGTTTTTTTGTAATGCAAAGAACACCATATCTGTGCGATTGTCCCAACATCTGACCAAGGATTAACAAATTAGTTGAATTCTGAAATTATGAAGCTGTCACAATTAGAGAAAGCCAAATTTGCAACATGAACGGAACGCCAGCATCCGGATCCGGGTCTTGGCCGGGACTGGAGCACTCGCTTCAAAACGGGCACGTGCAGCTCGTCTCGGAGATGCAAGTACGATGGAAATAAAAATCGCAATCAAAGACGACGCCGGCAGTGGCTTAGCCCGTGGGGCAACCTATCTCGAGGAGAAGGTGAACACTATGACATGCAACGATGAGGCACTTTGACGTCAAAATGGTTGGCACGAAGAACATTTGGTAAAATGGCACGATAGTTATTCCAAAGTAGTGAAAACCATAGCGATATGCCACCCTGTAAGTTAGGCTACGGTTATGCACACAACGGCAGAGGCAAAACCACATTCACGTGCAAAACCTCTGAAATGCACAAGATGGTTGAAAACAACAACAACAAAAAAAATACTCAACCAGCCAAAAGGACTGGTGGTTCAGAAGGAGAGGTACGGCAGTAACATTTCTTCTCAAAAGATACGTCAAACTAGAGGTAACCTCAAGTGATCTGAACGTTTCCACGTTGTACAAAGGGCAGTGCAAATAGGCGAGGAAAGAAAAGCTTTCAAATGTAAAACCCATCGGCAATGAAAGAAAGGAGTGATGATACATCCAACATCGTGAGGGCGAGGGTTAAACCCAGGAAAGAAAATGAAGCGGGAGAGGAGGTCGAGAGGAGGATAGGAATTCGAAGAGAGAGGGGGAAGGGGGGAGTTGGAGAGGAGGGGGTAGAAGGAAAATCTTGTTTGGAAAGAAAGATTGTTGGGAGTCGAGCAGGGCAAAAAAGGTGAGGGAAAGGGTAAGGATGGTGGTGGTGGTGAATTTTTTGGGGGCGGTGGGGGGGGGGCGATGGAGGGTAAAATTCCCAGTTTTATTTACGTAATATGTAGAGGATGCCAAAGAATAATAATAAAAAAATACTACTTTGTTTTCCTCTATTTTTTTTTTTTTGAGCATCAAAACTTCCAACGTAGATGCCTCGCATTTCAGTGCAATATAAACAACAGGAACAACAAAAGCACAAAATCATCTATCAAATAGATGGAAAGACACTTCAAAAACCATGCCCCTCCCCCTCCCCACCCCAAACGATTTTGGAGGTTCTTTGCTCTAAAAGAAAATGACTCGGCCGATGTATGAAATGAAAGGTGATGATGTTTTGAGCGGGGAAAAAGGGGGAACAAAATTAGGACAATGCAAAGAAAAAACGGTAGAAAAACTTTGACATATGTTCAAGTTCAAACAGAGGTCACTCCTCGCTCTTGAACGTTACTTTTAAAGGCTTTACTGTAATTTTAATCCCGTGTGTTGAAAAAAAAAAATTCCCCTCTTTCGTTGATCAAATATTCAAGTGTCAAGGTTTTCACGCGTTAGTCACCGTCAGACGTAAGACGGTCCATCTTCGTCGTCTCCGTTTGGATTAAACTTGTTGAAATGGATGCTGAAATCGCTTTCGGATCCAAGGCTCGCACCCTTGAAGCGGTTCTCTTTTGTATTGGGAGACTCATCATCAAGTCCCTGGCTGGCGCTCGTTTCAAAAGAGCCTGCATTACTCGTGCCTTGGGAACACTTGCTATCGTACCAGTTGTCCAGGAAGCGGTCCGGGTCAATCATGGCATTTATCACTGGGGGAAAGAAGCAACACATGAGGAAGAGGAGGGAAATGCCACCAATAAAAAAAAACATATTCCAGCATCATAATCATGAAACTTTTTTTTTTTAAATTACAAATCTATCTGTAATGGAGCAGATGTGCGTGTGCGTGCGTTCGTGCGTGTGCGTGTCGTTGATTGGTATCTACATATGCAGGTTTCAGAATGTGGAATGGAGTCCTCCCAGGGTGGGCTCAAAGTATCCACCTTCATTTCAGTAAGGGGTCACGATTCATGGACCAAGCTGTGAAGGTTTCTGTTCTCAAAGTTTTGTGCCAAGGGCTCTCTTCAGGATCGTTGTTGAGACCAGAACAGCTTCCAAGTGTAGTTCTTTTGTAATAATATTCCCCAGGGATGGATTTTAATATCTTTGTGAGGTTCCTCATCATCATTCCTGCAGCTCAAACTATCACTGGTACAACTTTGGCATTCTTCAACTTCCAGGATCTTTTCACTTCATTCTTGAAGTCTTGGTATTTGTTCATTTTCTTGATTTCTGTAAGCCTGGTGATGGCCTAGTGGTTAGGGTGGCTGGCTTGGGATCCTAGGGTCCAAAGTTCGAGTCCTGTTGCTGCTGAATTAACACCAGGTGGGGTCGACTCAGCCTGTCATCCTTCTGAGGTTGGTGAAATGGGTACCAGTGCACTGTTAGAGGGGCAGAGCAGTGCTCCAAGAAATGATAGCTTCCTGGCAGCCAAAGCTGCCATATGCAAAAACAGAGAACTTGATTTCTGCATTGTTCAATCCAAAAATCATTGGTATCAACACCACAATTAGCAATGCCTTCTTCTCTTTTTTGTACCGAAGTATGATATCTAATCGCAATGCTTCATTTTCGATGTTCACGCTCGATGGGGATCACGAGGTCGCACGTGAGCAGTACTTCCATGTTTTCAGTGATTTATTTTGGTTCATGTCCCCACAAATTTTCTGGAACTGGGATATCAAAGAGTTTGCAGATGTGCCAGCGGATTGCTTTATGAACTCTGCTGTGTCGTTGTGTGTGCAGCTGTTCTGACATGCGTTTTTTTGTTTGTTTATCCACACAGAACTTTAGCGTTTTTCTCCGCAACCGCTCGTCGGATTGAGGCGAATTTTTCACCAATTGAAGTGACTACTCATGTAGAATGTTTCAGTGATAATTATGACGTCATAAGCCACGTGGTGTGGCAGCCATGTTGGAAAAACGGAAAAAAATTGGGCCTCAACTCCGAAACCGCACGAAGGAAAAGAAATATTGAAACTTGGCACAATGCAAGTACTCATCATGGGGAAATGTTATTTTTTTTAAATGAGGTCATAGGAGCCTTCATTATGACATCATAATTGCAAATGCAGAACACTCCATATGATCAGCATGAAAATTTTTGAGGGTCACCTTGGGATAAAATGGTCCACAGAAAAAAAAAAAAGAAAAAGATGACGTCATCGGTCATGTGATTCGGCAGCCATATCGTTTAAAAAAAAAAATTTTACTTCAAAAATATTCTCTGAAGTGGCTGAACAGATTGAGGCAAAAACTTCACAAGTATGACTGTCGATCCAACTTATTGTCAGGCCAGGCCAGATTAAATCTGTGACTTGCTACAGGTACCATGTAAACCTGTACTAACCTGTTTCATGGTCGGGTTGTCTGGTACTAAACCGCCTCCCCCACCAGGTTTCCTGGTGAAAAGGGTGTGTGGATATGGACCTCCAGCAGGATTAAAAATAAAACCTGTCAAAGGGCGGAGGAGCCCTTTGTGCCCAACTGTGTCTACAGACATCCTGCAATTGGGTTACCTTTTATTAGGTTGGTGGCAGGATTTGCACTCCGGCCACCGGAAAACCCTTCATTCCGCAAAACATACCAAAAACACAAAAAAAATCTGAAAACCCACTCCAAGTGTCAGGTGCCCTCCTGTGCAGGTGCCCTCCACTCATTGGATAACGGGATTGGGGCAAAGCCATCAGGCCCCCCACTCTTTGAGGATAGGAGAATATAAACCATGGGGTTTTTTTTTTATTTATTTTGGATAATCATCGGTCACGTGATTACATTGATAACCATTATTTTGGATAATCTCCAATCCCGTCCCTCGGTGTACTGTAACCTTCCTGGGTCAAATTGTGGTTGTGTGTGTTGGGGTGCTGCTGAGGACAGTGTCATCCATAAGACGGCGGTCTCCATGGGTTAACTTGAGGCGGCCCCTTCGGGTGGGTGCCTGGAATTCCCAATCCCCGAGAGAATGATCACCTGTTTCTGTTATAATCTGAGCTCAAGCATTTAAACATCGGTATTGCAGCACTCCTAACACCTACTATTGGTGTGGTCACTGATGGTTACCATGCCCAAGGAGTTGCTGTTGCTGTGTCCAATAAGCTGACTCCAATGATAAGTAAGGGAACACTGGTGAACGAGCGTATTATGAAATGAAGGATTCGTCACTTCTTGGGTGTCATTTGCCCTTGTCTCTGTATTTGCTCTGACTGAGGCGAGTAATCTCACCCTGAAGGACACATTCTATTCCACGTTTGAGTCTGTGGATGATCAGTGCCTCAGGTGAGACAATCTTCTAGTCTTGGGGAATTCCAATGCATCGACTTGAATTGAAAGGGATGGTTATGAGACGTGTGTTGGTCCCCATGGGTCTGGAACTGTGAACCATAACAGCACTTTGACATTGCAAGAAGTCACAGACTTGGGGTGGCTTCATGGTTTCAGCACCCACAAGCTCATCGCTGGACTTGGTCTTCCAGCGCTAGCGGTGTGGCAAAGTAGATTGACCATGTGCTCGTTGATGGTTGCTGGAGGATGATCCATAACTGCAGGGTCGACCGGAGTGCTCAGTTCCTCAATACCGACCACAGGCTTATTACAGCAACTCTGAAGTTGCAGCTCAAATCCAAGAGAATGGTACCATCACAACCTAGGCTGGATGTTGGCAAGCTCAAGGATGACAGAGTAGCCGAGGAGTTTGCCAACAGGCTAAGTGGGGATTTGGGGCATCCTGAAGAGTTGTGGGGTGCCTTCCAGACCACCGACCTTGATGTTGCCGGTGGATGTCTTGGAACTCACCTTCGGGCGAAGAAAAATTTTGTCTCTCAAAGAGACACTGGATACCATTGACCAGAGTCGCAGGACCAGGCGTAAAGGCAGAGCTGAGCTGATCAGGGAGTTGAGGCGTAAAACTGTAGTGCGCTAAGGGTGGACAAGGAGGCCTATATGTGAGGAATCTGTGAGGGGGTAGAGCATCAACTGTGGTCAGGTCATTCTCCTACTGCTTACAGGGGAATTCGCGCATTGCGCTCCTCCAATCCCATCCCTCGGTGTACTGTAATTAGAGCGGACTGTGGTAGGCTCTTGACAGAGTAGTCCGAAGTGAAGGCCTACTCGGCCGGTAACTTTGAGCGGCTGTCCCAGGCTGATCCACCCGCTGTCGAGTTGGACGTCAGGGGTGTTACTATCCCTATTGCTGACCCTTCAATCAACTGTGGTATATCATTCTTTGTGGAAACACAGGCTGCGGTGAACCAGTTGAAATGGGGTAAAGCTCCTGGGATCTGTGGCATCCATGCTGAAGTTCTCAAGACTGGTGGAAATGCGGCACTCGTGTCGTTACATGCAGTTCTGTGCTCTGCTAGGAACACAGGTATCATCGCAACTGACTGGAAGAGGGGCCTTGTTGTCCCTCTCTGAAAAGGGAAGGGTGATCGCCAAGACTGCAACAACTACCGAGGGGTGACGCTCTCCATGCCAGGCAAGGTCTTTGCTTGGATAATTCTTGATAGGGTTCGCCACCATCTGCTTGGCACCAGCGTCCAGAGCAGTCAGGCTTTACACCAAAGAGGTCAACGAATGTCCGTTCGGTGAGGACCTGAAGAGCAAGGATACGCAGACGAGAGTTTCAGCAGGGGCTGCTTGCAGCCTCTGTTGATCTCTGTGAAGTGTTTGATTCAGTGAATCGGGATGCCCTCTGGAGGATTCTTGGTCTTCGTGGGGTGCCACCAAAACTAATCGATCTGATGTTTGAACTATACTCTGCTACTGAGAGTGCTGTGAAGTGTGGTGGTACCATCTCTGACTTATTTCCAGTTGTTACTGGAGTTCATCATGGGTGTGTACTGACCTCCACACTTTTCAGCACTTGTATGGACTGGATTCTGGGTAGGATGTCAGAGAGATCAAGCTGCGGTGCATCATTTGGGAATGTCAAGATCTCTGACCTTTATTTCGCAGATCATGCAGTCATCTTTGTAGAGACTCTTGGATATCCATTTGAGGGTCCTTGAGGTGCTGAATGAGGAGGCACAGCCACTGGGATTCTGGGTTTCCTGGGTCAAAACCAAAATCCAGTTTTTCAATGACATCTTGGATGCTGCTGTCCTGTCTGTACCTGTTTGTGGTGAGGATGTTGAGGTCATGGAGAGATTCACCGTCATGGAGGCTGGACAGATCAAGGGGAAACTTCACACCAATGTTCCCCAAGCCATGGGTGTACAAGTTTCAGGAATAATTGATAGGTCACATGGTTTGCCAGCCATATTGGATTCAATAAAAATATTAAATAATGTTTTCTCTGGAACCGCTTCATCAAAACAAAGTCAAACTTCAAATTATGACGTCGTAATGATGGTGAATGCATGTTGTAAATGTCAACTTGATCGGACGCATGGTCTGGCAGTCAGAAATTGTTTAATTTCATTGATCTGGGTTATTTTGATTTTTGTTTCTTTGAATACGGTTCACTTGGCTGTATCTGGATGGGTTTGAGGGTAGAGGAGCAGCAGCTGAAATGTGAATCATATCCAGGTTCCTCCTAATGATTTCATCTTTTCTTTTTGCCTGTTTGGGTTCCTTCTGATTACTCTAATGCAGGACTGTACCGATTTGGTCTTCCATTTGATTTGAATTTAATTTAATCCTATTCTAAGTTCAATCGAAGAATTAAAAAAAAAAACGTCAGGGTCAGTTGGCCGATCAAAGCGGGACCTTTTGGTACCCGGTCATCACTGCCAGCAGTTATAAAGTGACAGTTCCAATTCGGTGTCTTATCAAATACGTCATACACCAGCACACAAAACAACTCCTGACAAGGGTCTGCAATCTCTGATTGCTCTTTTTCTTGCTTGTTTTTAAACAATTGCAGCCTCATGGTGAGCAACTTAACTCATCTCTTCCTGTATTAGTCTGTCTGCATCATCAGGATGTGGTGATTAAAACCGAGTGGTTGTGTGGTTGTAACTGCACAGCGACTTCCCTTTTTGGCAAGATGGTGTGCATTCCTTCTGTCGAGGCACGAACAGTCATTTATTGCTTCGATACAAGTTCAATAATCATCATCATCAAGCTTTCACGTACAAACTGCTTACCTTCCAGTTGCTTTTCGACTCTGTGCAGATCTTTAAGAATACACATAATGCCCTGAAAAAGTAAAAACGGTGAGGTTGTTCATGATGTTTGTTTTTAAACCTACCGAAAAGGTTGTCAGCAACCCCATCAAGTCATGTAAGCACACTGACTGTGTTATTATGGAGAAAGAAAACACCTATTCTCAGATACAATGCACCTTGTTTGAAGTCTTCCAAAGGGGAACTTCAGTTTCCGCATTCATGAGGGCCTCGATCTGAGACCAGTTCCGCTTCTCATCCCGAAGAAGAACCCTGGGAGATTCGTCGTACAACCATGATCAATCACGTTTTACAAAACACCGTTTGGACCTTGCTTGTCAAAGGCATGCTGCAGTTTACACCTGACATGGCATGTGATTCAAAAGACCTTTTAGGAACTTATCCACCATTGTTATTAGGCATGATGTTTATTTCATTAATAACTAGCAAATATAATCTGTCGCATCGGTGATGTGAATATGAAGGATGGGGAGAAAGAGGGAGTGGGACTGAGGAGGGGGAAGCAAGGAGAGAATGAGGAAGGGG
>NC_140969.1:102780494-102786879 GCF_056783735.1 Eptatretus burgeri
TATATATATATATATATATATATATATATATATATATATATATATATATATATATATATATATAAATGTAAATATATATATATATATATATATATATATATATATATATATATATATAAAATCGAAGTGATGGGTCAGATAAGGAAAGAAGATACATCAAAATAAAATTTCACATTTTCAGCGAGCGAGCCACCGCCCGAGGGACCGCACAACAATGTGGGGCCAAACGCAGGCGAGGAGGACCTGAACTTTGTTCAAGTCGATCAGTGACAAGTCGAAAAGTATTCAGTGACTGAATACTTTTGGCGGAAATGGTCATGGCTTGGAAAACAAACAACCAAGCAGCTTAAGCACTCAAGCAAGAACTCCAACAAAACAGTTGTTAAGGAACGGCTGGCTTGGCAAGCAATTAGATATCGTCCGTATAAACACCATGCACCCGAGATGCCCAGAATGTCAAGCAATGTCCAAATTGGAGAATTGTGCACTTCTTTTTTTCTCTCTCTCTCTCTTTTCAGCACTCGGAACTGCTGCTGAAGTCAATTAAGAAGTTTAAATTTTGAAAATGGGCTCAGAAATTAAATAAAGGAACAAACGCTTGCGTCTCCAAGCATTTATAAACACTGCAAAGTATCCAGCGATTCACAGGTATGATGATACAAGTGAGGAAAATGGAAAAAAAAAAGCTATCATGAAGAAACTGTTGCAGTCTGTTCCAAGTCAAGGCATTGTTGAGCAGACCAAAAAAAAAAAATTGTTGGGTGGGGGGAATTGGGTGGGGGAAGCTGGGAGGGGGGGGCTGGGAGGAGTTGGGTGAAGGAAGCTGGGAGGGGGGAATTGGGTGGGGGAAGCTGGGAAGGGAGAGCTGGGAGGGGAGAGCTGGGAGGAGTTGGGTGAGGGAAGCTGGGAGGGAATACGGTAATGTGATTGCATTTTACCTTTAGTAAAACCAATATTTGTTTACTGCGTAAAGAAATACTGCTGGCGCTTTAGTAACTCGAACTGCAGTCGGGAGAGCACACACCTCTGCCAAACTGAACAGTTTATGATTTGTATCCCACTGATAGGCCGGATTTGCATCAGGACCCGAATCAAAATTTAATGGCCTTGTTCTCATCACCTAATCAACTCTCCCACCAAGTTTTGTCATAATCCGTCCACAACGTTTTGAGATATCATGCTGTCCTGTGCATCGTTTTTGGCCCCATCTGCAAATGGTGAAGAATCACTTTATAAAACTTTAATTCCGGTATCTGGATTCAGATCTTCACCAAAATGGAATCAATTCATTGCCGACCGATGTGGAAAACAGGTCACCTGACTCCGATGCTCCATTGCAAAACCTCATTAAAAGACAAGCTGGACCGTTACCAAACCCAAGCTGAACACAAGAATCCAACAAATCTCGACAGGTTTGGCTACTTGTACCGTCAAAGTCTGAATGACAGCCGTGTTCGACTGGAGAAGAATGTCAACTTTTGCATCAAATCCCCATCAATAATACGAGTTTCGAAAAAGACTTGGGCGTACAAACCTCATCTTAGCAGCAGTCTTCTCCGTTTCCTGTCGGACCTTCTTTGAGAGCTGACCGATGGATGTTAGGATGAGCGTATCTATCTGCATCTGAAAGGACAAAACGGCTGGAAGCAACACAAAACCCGTGCCAGATATCGCAAAAGAAAAAGCAAACCGTTTCCATTGCTCACTTCTTCTCGAGTCCAAGTCTTTCTGCGCTTCACTTTTTCCAGCATGCGCTGTGGGCTACTTGCGAGCTGTGGTGGGATCTTCTGGAACTTGATTCCTTCATCAGCAATTCTCTGCACCAACTAAAAAAATGAAATAAAATTAAATTAAAATGCGACAACATCAATTAGGAGATGGTCATTGATGCGGCGTGCGTCGGAGTGGAGACCCGGCCAGGATTGTGCCCAATAGCCAGGGAGACTGCATAGGCAGCACCAACGCTCTGCGCAGAGTATGGTCCCAATGGATGGATGGATGGATGGATTGATGTGGCCATAGTTTGGAGGGAAACCTCGGTTTACGATGAAGTCTTAAGTACCCAGAAATTAAACTGAACCCTCACATGATTCGACCATTAATGTTCTCAATTTCTGGGGGAAGGGGACATTCACCACCGAGGGTGGATGGAGGTGATGTTTTCGCTACAGTTTGTCTGTCTGTCTGAGCAGGATATATGAAAAAGTTTTGAATGGATTTGGACAAAACTTGTTGGACAGGTTGGGTGTCTGACAAGGACGAATTGATTAGATTTCGATCCGGATATGAGAACTTTAAAAGCGATTCTTCCCATTGAGAAATGGGGCCAAAAGCGATGTACAGTATTTTATGGGGTATTTTTCAAAAATAGGGGCAGATTTCCCCCAAAGCAGGCAGTGGTAAAATAAAAAAGGGCCTCACTTGAAATTACATTTTACACGGCTGAATTCACCAAACTGGAGCTGAGCTTTCTTCCATAACGTTTGAGGTTTTCATTACGAGACAAGTAAACATCGTCAGCTGTGTTGTTTACCTGTTCTTTGACTTCAATGGTAGATTCTGGAGAAGGTGATGTCACAGGACTGGTGGCCGTGCCAGCCAAGTTGCCTTTCTGTTCCGCCACGTTCCCATTGCTATTTATATCTTCAGTGCCAGCCACCTCATGGATCTCCTTCGCCAGGATGGCCAGATCCTTTGCAAGGTCTTGGCTGATCCTGTGCATCAAGAAAACATGTCGTCACCAAGAGGAAATGGCAGTGGATAAAAAACGTTAGCCTACGAGGGCCAAACAAAGTGTGGGTAAAGGGGGTAGCAATACATGGTGACTTTTTAATCCCATGGCATCACATCTTATGTACAGGCAGCATTCAGTACGTTAAAGATATTCTCCGAGTTGCAATTAAACTCGCTGACAACACTATTACATCAGATAAGCTGTACCCTTTGGGGAAAAAATGCAATTGCTAACCCTTGAATGTTCTGCAAACTGTTGGCAATTCAGCCTTGAGCAGTCCACCGTGACTATATATCCTGGACGAGTGCAGAGCACCCCCGCACCTCGCAATTTCCTCGCTGTGTGACGTCCACTCTTTGATATAGTCCTTCTCTGCCTCTTCTCCAGACGCATCGTGCTCGCCGGCTGCAGACCTAGGCCGTGTGCCACGGTCCACCGGCACGGTCGTGGAAGACTGCGGAGTGCGACGGCTGGCTGCTGGGGTGAGACGAAGTCTGTGAGCCGAGCCGCTCGACTCATCATCCGAAGTTGATGTAGAGTCAGTCGGTAGTTGGCAATGTCTCGAGGCTATCATTAGTGCCGCAAAGTAGGCAGGAAGCGCAGAGAAGGGCGGCAGTTGTAGATCAAGACAATTGAGCAGCAGGAATGAAATTGCAGGCAGTCACCAAATCAGCCAAAAGGGGAGGAAGACACAGAAAATGAATGGGGAGAGAGAGAGAGAGAGAAGAGAGAGAAGAGAGAGAAGAGAGAGGAGAGAGAGGAGAGAGAGGGGAGAGAGGAGAGAGAGAGAGAGAGGAGAGAGGAGAGAGAGGAGAGAGAGGAGAGAGAGGAGAGAGAGGAGAGAGAGGAGAGAGAGGAGAGAGGAGAGAGAGAGAGAGAGAGGAGAGAGAGGAGAGAGAGAGAGAGAGGAGAGAGAGGAGAGAGAGGAGAGAGAGGGAGAGAGAGAGCGAGAGGAGAGAGAGAGAGCGAGAGGAGAGAGAGAGAGCGAGAGGAGAGAGAGAGAGCGAGAGGAGAGAGAGAGAGCGAGAGGAGAGAGAGAGAGCGAGAGGAGAGAGAGAGAGCGAGAGGAGAGAGAGAGAGCGAGAGGAGAGAGAGAGCGAGAGGAGAGAGAGGAGAGAGGGAGAGAGAGGGAGAGAGAGGGAGAGAGAGGAGAGAGAGGAGAGAGAGGAGAGAGAGAGAGAGAGGAGAGAGAGGAGAGAGAGGGAGAGAGAGAGAGAGAGGAGAGAGAGAGAGAGAGAGAGAGGAGAGAGAGGAGAGAGAGGGAGAGAGAGGAGAGAGAGGAGAGAGAGGAGAGAGAGGAGAGAGAGGAGAGAGAGAGAGAGAGGAGAGAGAGGAGAGAGAGGAGAGAGAGAGAGAGAGAGAGAGAGAGAGAGAGAGAGAGAGAGAGAGAGAGAGAGAGAGAGAGAGAGAGAGAGAGAGAGAGGCCATCAGAAGACCCAATAAAAGCCCAACAATGATGTAGAAAGAAATGAAAGTTTTGCAGTGTCTGCAGGAACCGAGTACCTTAATGTGCGTGGAGCTTCCAAAAAAGTTAGAAGACAAGTGTTAGTAAGCAAAAGGCTACAAGTGTTCAATTCCAGTATTCATCTTTAAAAATGGAAGAATATTTGCAAACGTCCCAGCAGAAGAAGAAATCATGAAGATTTTGAAGAAAGACTAAAAAGCTATGCTCAATTCAACAAAAACTTTGTGAAAGGCACAAGCAATGTCTATTGGTAGTTAAAATACAGGAGGCTCGGCCAAGTGTTTGACAATATCGACATCGGAAGGATAATTATTCATTACCAGTTTGAACATACGCCGAAAAATATCAAAGTCAGTATCGTACCTTCGGAGTGAAATATTACAATCAAAGAACTAACATCATGGCCTGATATTTATTTATTTATTTATTTATTTGCATTGCTAGACTTTTAGCTCGACTCGGAACCCGCCACGATGATACCTTGACGTAACTGGGAGGAACCCGAGAGATTTGCATGACTCACCGACGGAGGAGCCACGGTTGATGCTGTTGGAACGAGTGTGAACCTTTTCCACAGGTTCTCTTCGTTGCGCACTGCTCGACCGGCTACTCCTCGATTGCCGAAATGATTGGCTCTTGCCAATGGGCGCCCCGCTCTTCCTTTCACGCGGCATTCGCACCGAGGCCGATAAACGTGCATTCGTTCCGATGGAGTCCAAACTGCTGTTGGAGAATGAAGTACCTCTCTGCCGTGGCTGTGCCAAGAAATCCAATCGACTCATCGATTTCTTCTTCTGACGTTGCGGCTGTGGTGATGGAGAACCCATGTTTGCAGGCTCTGAAGCCACAGCACCATCGTCGACACAGTCTCCTAACCGAGCACGGCGCAACAAAGAAGCACGAGTAGGTCGAGGCTTGGCGAGACCACCATCGGAATTCACAGAGGCATGTCCAGCTTGTTCAAAATGTTGCCACGTTCCTTTCCCTTCTTCATCTTCTTCCTCTTCCTCATCAGACATTTCCATAGAAAGCTCACAATCACCTGCTTGCTGTCCAGAACCGTTTTTTGGAAAACCAGAGCTTCTCGTACCCAAGTGATGCCGTGAAGCCTTCTGCATTTCACCAGATGGATCAGGGCGAATTCTCGTTGTCTGTGCTCCTTCTTGCGAGATCATGTTGGTGCTCAACATTTGTCCTGCATCTCTGTCT
This sequence comes from Eptatretus burgeri, assembly GCF_056783735.1. NCBI lineage: Eukaryota > Metazoa > Chordata > Myxini > Myxiniformes > Myxinidae > Eptatretus > Eptatretus burgeri. Next base: position 102,785,903 of record NC_140969.1, read on the forward strand.
CTTTGCCTGCTGGTGAAATTCTGCGGAGCTGTCGCACGGTGCCTCCCCCGAGAGGTGCTGCTCTCCGAAATCACAATCACAGGTGCGGCATTGCCAACACTGCTGTCAGATTCTCCTGTTGACCGAACACGTGAGTTTGAAGATTCACCACGCACCTTTGCCTCAAGCACATGCAGAGCTGCTTCTGTATCACGCAGCAGATATGTGGTGTCATTGATTTCACTGTCTGCAGAGGATAGGTCATGCCGGATGTTCTTGAGGTTTGGATTGTCCTTGTTGAAGCTATTGCGGCCTCGTGGAACCGATGGTGTCCTGCGACTCTTTGTCACCAAACCCTCTCCATAGCCTTCTCGCACTTTGGAACTGGCCCGCTTTGATGAGCCGTGCGATGAACTTGTTGAGGACGTGCTGCACAGATCACCAAAGATGGTTGAAGACACGTCATCTGTTAATTCCTCTGAGGATGGCAGTGGTGCCGAAGATTTTGTGCTAGATTGAACGGCAGTGTCGTCAACTGATCTTCGGCGTGACAAAGGACCAATTTCTCCATCTTTCTTGCCCACGCCGGATGAAGCATCGTTCTTATGGTCGGTGGGTGATGCAGCAAGCTTCTCACATTGCTTTGGAATCATGGGCAGCGTTCTGTGCCTTCGAGAAGGTTGTGCACCAACGGCGGGGGTCGGCAAAATGGACGCAGCACCACGTTCACCCACATATGGTCCTCCACATCACAGGTGATGAATAAAACAGTGTGGGCAAAAAAACAAAAACAGACCAAAACAACCATTACATTATACTCGACTATACGTACAATAAACATTGCTGGACGATCAATGCAACATCCAAATTTTTGTGTCATTTACATAGAAAAAGTAGAATAGAATTTTTATGACTTTTCTAGAAACATCTTGTTCGAGTTTCGAGCAGGCTGTGCCAGGTTGCCGGATGATGATATGATTGCTATGATGGAAAATGCA
>NC_140969.1:102807379-102827379 GCF_056783735.1 Eptatretus burgeri
ACACGCATGCACACATTTCAGGACGTTTTCACTTCATGGACAACTACTCTCTGGTGAGAGAGACGACTCTTCTCCCCCCACCCGATAAGCATCTGCTCTTTGTCTCTTTCCTGTCATTTTGATTGATTTTGCCTAAGTAATTATTCATTTTGATTGCTTTGGAATTTATTCATTTATTTAGCTCAGGAAATAAAAAGTTCGTTTTATTTATTTATTTTATTATTAATAAATTATTTGTCGACTTCCAACCTGTCCGTGTTTGTCCTTTCCTTCCATTGGTCTAGAGCATTGTCCGAACCGAGATCGACTGGGAGGTAATCACCGCAGATTTGACCAAAAATAGACGGCACGCACCGGCAGTTAAAACGCTCGGCCGCCCTAATTAAAATCTTATCAAGATAAAAATGATGAAACACACATTGACCTTCTCTACTTTACTTCAAAGGAAAAATCACATTATGCTTTCATCAAAAATTTCTCAAGATTAACCAAATCACAACTATAATAAGATTGGTGCTTTGCCGAGGGTGCGCTCCCCGCTCAGGTAAACACGTGACCTCAAGTTAAACGGAATAATTAGACGGCGGACACTGGAACTCGTGGTTGACTGGGTGGCGTTCGTGGTTTTAAAACAACCCACCGTACCACAGCGTTAATTGTGAGCTGTGGCCCCAGGTCCGGTTCTACGAGGACAACCGGGGATTAATCCCCCTGAGTGACAAGCTGGTGTCTCGGTACCCGTGGCCGCAACAAAATATATATATATATATATATATATATATATATATATATATATATATATATATATATATATATATATGATGACTGCCGAACCACATGACCGATGATGCCACCAATCCCCCCCCCCTCCGCCCATACAATTCAGCCCGAGATGACCCTCAACTTTTCATCCTTATCGGATAAAGCGTTCGACATATGCAATTATGACGTCATCACGAAGCCACTTAAGACATTTTTTTTTAAACGCACTTATTTCCCACGGAGTGTACCGCACATGTGGAAAGTTTCAATTTTTTCCATGGAGTGGTTTCAGAGATGCAGAGGTCCAATGTTCCACCCCCCCCCAACATGGCTGCCACACCACGTGACCTATGACGTCATAATTATCATTAAAACATTCTGCATGAATTGTCACACCAATGGTGAAAATTCCTCAATTAATAAGCGGCTGCGGAGAAAACAGAGAAAATTAGCACGGACGTCCGTACAACCCGAAAAAACAACTCCTCTGGCGATAAAAAAGTCCGAACAAGAACATGTATCCATCAATCATTGAGCTAATGTTCTCGATTTCCATCGGAAATGTTGGACCGACGGGTGTAAAGATAAACAGATTTGCATGGAAATTATTTTTTACCACTTTGAGCAGGATTTGTGGAGCTGGCCTTTTTGTGTTCACTCTCCGGGCCACGAGCCGCCAGACTCGTCCAACGCGAGGCCCACTGCCGTCCACCGCCACATTCATTGCTCGTATCAACATCCTGTGAAGCCAAAGCCAACGTGATGATATGTAGAAAAATCAAGAAAAGGACGAAGAAGAGTCAGAGAAAGAGGAAGGAGAGGAAGGGGGAGGATGGGGGAGAAGACGACGATGAAGAAGCATAAGAGTACAACATAAGAGGCAAAATTGCCGAGCGCAGTATTTACAAACATAACATCCAACTTCATAGCACAGGACAAAAATTGCTCTTCCATCACTCGATTTAAGATCGACGGACTTGTTAAGAGTCCAAATCGAAATAACTTCGCGAGAACGCAGAAACTTTCCACGTGACCTTCGTTTACCCACTATAAATCCATTTCCAGATCATATCGACAGGGTCACTGTGGTTCCATCTTGGATCATCAATCAGAAAAGCAGATTCGGTGTCATAAACAGATTCTTTATCAGCAAGTGTTCCTGCTCCAGACGGCTACGTTGGAAACAAGAAAGCAGAAATGAAGAAAATGAAGTTTACATGTGGGAAAAAAAGGCAAGGAAGCAATTAAATAAATGGTTTAAGTAAAATATGCGATTACGGGGGTATTTCAAAAAGATCGATACAACTTTGACTTCCTGCCATTTCTTTGTTTTTTGACCTATACCGTTTTTCTATTTCAGGGATTGGTGGTGTTATCGTGGTGTTTGTTTCCTGGGATTTCTCGCTCCGTAGCTCAATTATACCATTGACAGTGAAGTGGAAGACAAAAGTTGTGGCTCTGTGGTATGAGACTAGATCATACGGAGACACCCGCTGGAGGTTCTGCAGGGAATATGACCTCAGAACACGTGACAGACCCACAAATTGGGCCATCCAACGTATTGTGAAACATTTTGAGCACAAGGGTAGAGTGCACAACCAGAGTAAGGGCAACAGTGGCAGGCCAGCATCAGTAACCAGGAGCCAACCCAACATCGACGCCGTGTGGGGTTCTTCAGTGGACAGTCCCAAGAAGTCCCACCGCCGGCGCTCCCGGGAGCTAGGCATCAACCAACATCAGTCTGGCGTATCCCCACAAAGGAACTGAAGCTTTTCCCATACATCATCTCGATTAGGCATAAACTGAGTCAAGATGACATGAGAAGGAGACGTGATATGTGCAATTGGCTCAGTGACAGGATAGAGCGGAACCCAAACTGGATCAACCCAATCTGGTTCAGTGATTAAGCCCATTTCCACTTGAACGGTGCCATCAACAACCACAACAACATTTTCTGGCAGGTGTCTGCATATGATTTCGTCTCATACCACAGAGCCACAACTTTCGTCTTATACTTCACCGTCAATGGCATAATTGAGCTACGGATCTAGAAATCCCAGGGAACAAACACCACGATAACACCATCAATCCCCGAAAAGGAAAACTGTATCGATCAAAAAAAAAACAAAGAAATGCCAGGAAGTCAAAGTTGTATCGATCTTTTTGAAACACCATGTAAATGGCTTTTTCAGTCACGTAGCCACATGTGGGTAATTTCTTATGCATATATAATTATTGAAAAAAAAAAACACATCAATAATGTGGCCACCTGCTCCATATGGTCAAAATCCAATTTAAATGGCTAGTAGTTTCATATCACGCCTGGTGTTGGGGCTTGGGATCCTCGGGTCGTGAGTTCAAACCCCGCTCTGCCATTGAATTAATACCGGGTGGGGTTGGCTCAATCTGTCATCCTCCGAGGTCGGCAAAATGAGTACCGGCTTGCTGGGATGATCGAGCCGTTCGAGTATCCTGCGTCGGAGTAGCGACCCATCCAGGATCGTGCCCAAAAACCAAGGAGACTGCTTATGCAGCACCGACGCTCTGTACAGAGTATGGTCCCATCGGATAGATGGATAGAGTTTCATATCCACAGCTCATTAGGGACCATCTACATTTTACGCAAACAAAATTCCACACAGACATATTGATGACCTTTTTTGCCCTGAACACCCCTTTCTCTTCTCATTATCCCCCACTAGTCACCCCGTTGGTCTTGTCCTTTTTTCTCTCCTCCACCCCGGCCCCCCCTTCCTTATCCTCAATATTATTTTTGATCAATCTCATCTCGGCCCTCTTTCGGTGTACAAGGATGGCATGTATGTTTGATGATGTATTTTCCAGCCCAAGCTATCATCCATACAAGAAAAATTGTCTCTCCCGAACGTTGATGCAAAGCTACCGACACCGGCCTTCACGAGCAAGACCAGTGATTCATTTGACCGTGTCCTCAAATGTTGGTTATGGCACACACTCACTCACTCTCACTCAAGCTTGTTTACCAGTACACACGTGTCAGCACGTGCACACAGCACCACACCAACAACAAATTACACGCACAGACAGGAACGAAGCACATTTTACAACTATCTGCAGAATAAAAAAAGAAAAAAAGAGTGAAAGCAGCAAAAGAAAGAGAGAATACACATTTAGAAAACAAAGAGGAAAAGAACAATACAGTCGAGTACTTTGGTGGTACAAAAACAAGCAGCAGGTGATTTCATTGGACATAGTGAAGAAACCGACAAATCCAGGTAAGGAAACAGGGGAGTGCAAGTCACGGCTTCCCATTCGTCAGAAGAATAAATAAGAGGAACAAGAGGAAGGAATCGAAGGCGGTTAAAGAAACGAGAGTGATGCTGATTGCGCGCCATCGCAAATCCCCACGATTCCCACCTGAAACAAAGTTGAAAGATGGCAAAAAGTTCCACCAGGAATGACCCAATATCACATATTGTGTTGAAAGTTGTTTTCCCGCCCCCCCCCCCCTCATTATGACCCCTGTGATCCCAAGTCTCCATCCCTTGGGGGCATGAACTTGATAATCCACTATAACATCTAATCCATGATAACATCTCAGGCCTCAGACATTTTTGAAATATTTTGTTGCATATATTTTTGGACCCATCTCTCAATGAGTGAAGAATCAGTTGAAAAAATTATATATTTCTCATTTCCAGATCCGGATTCAGATCTTCAGACCAAAATTGAATAAATTCATCCTTGCCACACACACCCAAAGTGTCCACGAAGTTTCATCCGAATCCGTCCGCAACTTTTTTGAGATATCGTGCTACATATCGGTTTGGCCCCATCTCTCAATGGTGAAGAATCACTTGCATTATCAGATCCAGATCCGGATTCAGATCGTCACCAACATTGAATCGGTTTGTCCTCGTCACACACCCGACATGTCCACAAAGTTTCGTCCGGATCTGTACACAACTTTTTGAGACATGCTGCACACAGACAGACAGACAGACAGACAAACAGACCAGAGAGGGATGAAAACATAACCTCCTTCACCTTTGGCGGCGGAGGTCAAAATATATACGATGAACAAAAATGAAAGTTCATGCAATAAAACACAAGAAACAAAAATTACTGAACAACTTGTCGAACAGCCCGTCGACAAACAAAAAAATAGATAAATGAAAAAAAAATCTATATATTTGATATAATAAATAAATACATCACAATAAATACTGTAGTATCGAGAAACCGCAACAACGTCGTGCAAGAATTTTTATTGTTTATTTTTTTTTTTTTTAAAGAAAGACGTACTGCTGAAATGTCAACAATAATTATCAGGAAATATTTGTTCAACTCACTCCACGAACACGGCTGAAAGCATTCATTGTGAAGCAGATAAACTTGTTCTACGTGTACAATGGATCTTACAATTTATACTTATTTGAAAATTATGGAGTCAAAGGCCAGAAAACAACAACAACTACTACTACTACTACTACTACCACTCGTCCTGCTGGTGAAGGCTCGTGTCGAAATGCATTGGCGGACAAGTACAACAATTGAGGAATGTTAACAACTGTGGGAAGCTGACGATTTGGGCGTTAACCCTTTGTCGGTGCAAAGAAAGCTTTTTTTTTTGCTCTCCAAGCTTCAGCTTCACCTTGCTTTCAATGGTGATTGGCAACCTCAATCGATGGCCAGTTCACTTCATCCATACTATGACTACTACTACTACTACTACTACTACTACTACTACTACTACTACTACTACTACTACTACTACTACTACTACTACTACTTTAACATCCCCAGTTATTCCCAGATTGTGAAGTTGGCCAGGGATTGTTTTGGGCCCAAATCTTTTACAAATCAGCTGGCCAGGCACAATGTTTGACTGAAGGTGATAAGAATCTGGACTTCAGCAAGTTCTGGCGATTACTCACATACTCCTTCGGGCCCTGTCACACCTTGACGTTTTAGCCAGCGTATGGCAACGTCTCAAAATGTATGTAAAACGCTGGCGTACGCTGAACTATTGATGTTTTTTTTTCAGTTTTTGGTGTATTCATAACGAGTTGGATGTATGCATAACGTATTAGTAACGTGCACAGAACGTTTCGATAACATATAGATAACTTATACCAACGAATGCCTAGCGTGTTGTCGGCGTTCACAACCTATGCCCAACGATAGTCTAACTTATGCATAGCGCGGCAGCATAGATCGCCGACGATCACGTGGCGTAGGCTATTAATAGGCTGTGGCTCGACGATTCAAATAATAACTGCACTAGACATCAAAGTGTCAAGCCGCTGTCACACCTTGACGTTTTAGCCAGCGTATGCCGACGTATGAAAAATTTGCCGAATACGTTATGGGTAAGTTTTGCTTCCGTTAAGAGCACGCTGAAGCACGCTGGCATACGTCGTAGTACACAGAGTACGTCGAAAAATTTTCAGCATGTTGAAAATTTCTCGACGTATCCAGCGTATGACTCACACGTTCCGCATACGCTGGCATAAGTTGTCGGCACGTTACGCAATCATCGACACACGTTACTTGTAAGTTACTCATAAGTCGAAACACGTCGAGGTAATGTTTAGCATACCCGAAACTTAATTTCTAACCTATGAGTAATGTGCTTTGAACCTATGTGTAACATATCTCCAACACACATTGACGTATGCAGACGTATTTGATTGACGTCTTCCGGACGACCACAGAACTTACTTAACGCGTTTCCAACTTACAGCTACCGTATAATGGCGTATTGGCAGCGTTTAGGGGAATTGGTATATAAAAATGGGGTTCAGGCAGGAGGAACCCGTCAGTGTTCCAGACTCCATGCTTTTTTTTTCTTTTTTTTTCGGCATGACGGTGATGTTGACACTTCAATTTCTAGTGCGGTTATGATTTAAATCGTTGAGCGGCAGCCTATTAATTATATTATACTAGGTGAATGCACCCGGCGCTGCCCGGGTTCTTTTTGAATGAATTTAATCTTCTATACATATGTCTGACGCGAGCACAGTATCAGTTCCCTATTGGACCATGGCAGTCATAGGCTAAAGGGGTTGGTGAGGGGGAAACACACCCCCTTCCCCCCCGCCCCCCCCTCAGCCAAGGGGCCGTGCCACATAGCCTATAACGTTCCCGGGGCCCTTCCCAACATTTTTTGTTTCAGTGGTTAGTTAGCTCCGATCTTTCACCTTTCAGGAGATTAGCACGTGCAGACAAACAAACAAACAGACAAACAAAAACTTAAAATCATATGTTAGATATATTTATATGGCACTGGCCCATGTCAATTGGCTGAACTTGGAAAAATTAACGTTACGAAATCAGGTGATGACATCATAATTCAGAAACCGGAAGTCGGAAGTACAATTCTTTTACATCGGGACACTCCCGGGTACATGTTCTGTCAGCATGTGAAGTTTGGTGAGGAACAGTCCAGTACTTTTCGCGTGCATAGGTCACAGAGAAACACACAATCAGGTGATGATGTAATAATTCGGAAATCGGAAGTTGGAAGTACAATTCTTTTACATCGGGACACTCCCGGGTACATGTTCTGTCAGCATGTGAAGTTTGGTGAGGACCAGTCCAGTACTTTTTGCGTGCATAGGTCACAGAGAAACACACAATCAGGTGATGACGTCATAATTCAGAAACCGGAAGTCGGAAGTACAATTCTTTTACATCGGGACACTCCCGGGTACATGTTCTGTCAGCATGTGAAGTTTGGTGAGGATCAGTCCAGTACTTTTCGCGTGCATAGGTCACAGAGAAACACACAAACAGACACACTTTCAACTTTATATATATATATATATATATATATATATATATATATATATATATATATATATATATATATATATATATATATATATATATATATATATAGATTATAACCACACTAGAAATCGAAGTGTCAACATCACCGTCATGCCGAAGAAGAAAAAAAAAATGGAGTCTGGAACACTGACGCTAAACATTACCTCGACGTGTTTTGACTTATGAGTAACTTACAAGTAACGTGTGTCGACGTGTGTCAATGATTGCGTAACGTGCCTACAACTTATGCCAGCGTATGCGGAACGTGCGAGTCATACGCTGACATATGTCGAAAAATTTCAAGCATGGAAAATTTGTCTAACAGCTCAGCGTACTACGAAGTATGCCAGCGTGCTCTTAACGTATACAAAACTTACCCATACGTATTCGACGTGTGCCAGCGTTTTAGACAAATTTTTCATACGTCGGCACACGCTGGCTAAATCGTCAAGGTGTGACAGGGCCTTTACGAAGGGCACCGTGGGATCTTTAACGTTGACCAACTAATGGTAGCAGATGGGACGCCAGGTTTAACATTCATCCAAGGGACGACATGCACGCTGATGGATCACCATGAACGTGAAACACCAGGATGACAGTTTATAGATTGGCCAGGATTAAAACCAAAGCTCGACAGCTCAGAGAGGAGTGCACATACCTCTCAGCTATCCTGCCAGCCCTTAGAAAGCATTACAATCCAGTATGAAAGAATAACAGATGACTCATTTACCTTTCCTAGAGGCTTGACAGTTCCTTCGACTAAAAACGGCTCGGTCCTTGCTTCAGGTGAACTCCTAACTTGCGATGCGTTTGGCTCAGCCAGTCCAGGGCAGAGTCCCTCGTGTGCCGGCCGCCTGCTCACCACTGGCTGTGGTTCAAGAACTCCAAAAACCTGCAGGAGAACCTTATCGTTTTAGATACACGCATTCACCTGAATGTACAAAACTTATGCTCAGTTGATAGATTCTCCAAACTAGAACGGTAGTAGATAGAGCGTATACACCTCTGCCAGGCTGAACAGTTTACGTTTTGTATCCCATCGATAAGCCGGATCTGCATCCAGACCTGAACCAAAAATCTAATCGGCTTGTTCTTATCACACAACCAATTCATCCACCAAGTTTCGTCCAAACCATTATTTGTGCTCGTTCTTGTCCAAGCATCGAACCAAAAATGATAAGTGAACGCATGGTTGTTCTACATCACAAAAAGTTCCAGATTAAAGTACAACAGTCAGATGTAAAGGTGGGGATCAACACCAATTGAATATACCCGAATGTCAGACTCATCAGACATTACTAAAGAAATATCATTTCCTTTAATAAAGGAATACACAAGGTAGACATGTGGAATGTCAACCAGCAACCCCCTTCTGGTAAAACTACCGACATCATGAATCGCTGCTCACCTTCACCCTTTCATTCCTCTTTTTCCCCACCTTTGTTATAAACTCCCTCACTCTGTTCAATCCCATTCTCCCCTCCAAGTCTTCAAAGCAGCTGCTCACCACCACCTCTTATTGTCCCCCATCCAAAACCACGATCTTTTCTAACCCCTTTAATCCAACCCAAACCCACCTCCTTCATATTCCCTGCTTTCGTTCCTGAAAGTCCCTGTAATGTCCATCTTGTATACCGGTGTTCCCCACCCCATCCCTCTTCCTTCCACAGTTCTAATGTCTCTGTTCCCCACTGTTTTATCAATTCCCTCTCCCACCCCTCATCTTCTGCCCCCCTTTCTGTGCATTGTGTGTTCGCTCTTATACGAGCCTCGACAATCTGTACAAAAAAATAAAATCATACGTGTGACTCCTTTGTTCCTCATCTTCCTCTCTGGATCATTTTATCCCAAGATGACCCTCAAAAAGTTTTATACCAATCGGACGTCACGTTCTACATATGTAATGATGATGTTATAACGAAGGCAAGCACCCATGATGTCATAAAAAATACCACACTCATTCCCCATGAGGAGTGCCTGTGATGTGCCACTTGTACACCCATGGCTTGGGCAACACTTTTGTGAAGTTTCCCATCGATTTATCCAGCCGTTCTGGAGAAGATTTTCATAGGTTTTCGGGTAAATCCAACATGGCTGCCAAACCATGTGACCAATGACTATGTGTGTGAACCTTTTGTTCCTCGTGGATAGGAGGTCATATGTATAAAGTTTCACCTCGATCTCTTCAGCCATTTCAGAGAAGATTTTTGAAGGTTTTTTTTATTTATTTTATTTTAAACAATATGGCTGCCGAATCACGTGACCGATGACGCCATGATTTTTTTTTTTCTGTGGACCATTTTATCCCAAGATGACCCTCAAAAATGTTCATACTGATCGGATGCGGCGTTCTACATATGCAATTAGGACGTCATAACGAGGGCAGCTATGGCGTCATTATAAAAATTAAAAATTGAGCAATAACACTGAACAACAAAATTTTTTTACTGGAGATGTGTAAAGTGATTTAGACTAATTTGGGTACGCTGATTTCAAAAATCATAACCGTTTTGCTGTATCACGTCAGGATTTTCAGTAACAGAAATATTCCCATTGCCTAGAAGTCAGGATTTCAATGAAATTTACAAAAATTCATTTATTCATTTATTTCATCATGAATGCTTCAAAATTATAGAAATTACAGAAAAACTCCACTAGAATGTAATTAAAAATGCTTTAGGCATTTGGCTTTGCGTTTGTGCTGCTCTGTGTCAGTTTCACGATGCAGGAACCAGCAGAAATCGCCCATCATGTTCGGGTTGTGCCGCCCTTGGTAACGCGTCTCCATGGGTGAAATTTCTTGGTGGAATCGCTCGCCGTGCTCGTCCGAGACTGCTCCCAAGTTGTCAGGGAAGAGGTTCAGGTGCTGGTGTAGGAAATGGATTTTCAGGGACATCCTGGAGCCAAGTTTCCTGAAGGACTCCAGCAGCTGCTGCACTATTTCTTTAGTTGTCCGCGCGCTCGTTCCCCAAGAAGTTGTCCGTCACAGCTTTGAAGCTCCTCCACGCTGCCAGCTCTTTGGGGTTTAGAGTTGTCGGAAAGTTTTCGTCCTTCATAATCTGTCGGATTTGCGGTCCAACAAAGACACCAGCCTTGATCTTGGCCTCCGACAAGGTGTTGCCAAACTTTTCCTTGAGGTATAAAAACCCACGCCCATTCAGATCCATTGCCCGTACAAAACTTTTCATCAAGCCGAGCTTTATGTGGAGTGGTGGAAGGAAAACCTTGGCTGGGTCGACAAGGGCGACATGCTTCACGTTGTGTCGACCAGGTACATGCTCTTTTCGCTCTTCCCAATCTTTCTTCGTCCAGTGATTCTTGTCGTCTCTGCTATCCCAGAGACAAAGGAAGCACATGTATTTCGTGTAGCCTGACTGCAGCCCTAACAACAGCGCCACCACTTTCAAGTCTCCGCAGATGTGCCAGTTGAAGTCATTGTACTTGATGGAATCAAGCAGCTGCCGCATAGTCTCATAGGTCTCTGTCATGCCGAACGCGTGAGCCAGTGGGACTGATGGTTTCTCGTTGCCATTGTGGAGCAAAACAGCCTTCAAGCTGTTCTTCCCCGAGTCGATGAAGAGGCGCCAGTCTGCAGGATCGTGATCACACCCAAGTTCTTTCAACAGACCGTTGATGTCACTGCAGAATGTCATCGTGTCTTCCATCTCAAAGAACTCAGCCATGTCTCTGTGACGTGCTCTGAACAGGATATCTTGGTGTTAGGTTCAAGTAGATTCCACTGCTGCAGCCTTGATCCAAGCAGCTCTGCCTTCGCCTTTGACAGCGAGAGATCTCTTACAAGATCACTTAAGTCTCCCTGGTTCAGAAGGTGTGATTCTTGAGTGTCGGGTTCAAAAGGTTCATCATCACCATCCTCTTCACCACTGCTTACAGCTATGTTCTGATCAGCTGGAGGTGTTGGAACGGGGTTCTCGTCATCATGAGGCACAGGTTTATGAGCAGAGACGCAGTCAGCGTACTTGATGTGACCTTAATTCTTCTTGTTGAAGCCGGCGATGCTTGTGCAGCAGAAATAACAATCATCATGATGATTCTGCGGCTCACGCCATATCATGGGCACCGCAAATGGCATGCTCGCGCGCTTGCCCAACAACCACTGAGTCAAGGTTGTGTGACAGCTTGTGCAGCAGATGTGTGGTGCCCAGCTCTGTTCTTGGTCCCCCACCTTACACCCGAAGTAGTGAAAGTAGGCGGCCTTCATTTTCACTGCTGTAGATATACTTCGCTGTTGATCTTTTTTGGTATACCGACCACAGACATAACAGAAGTTGTCAGGATGATTGGTACAGGAACGCCTACTCATCTTTATCTGAAAGAAAGAAATATAACACAAGTTAACAACAATTGTACGAAATAGACATGTTAAAGACATATGTAAATTTCATTGAAATCCTGACTTCTCGGCAATGGGAATATTTCTGTTCCTGAAAATCCTGACGTGATACAGCAAAACGGTTATGATTTTTGAAATCAGCGTACCCAAATTAGTCTTAATCACTTTACACATCTCCAGTAAAAAAAATTTTTTGAAATTTGTTGTTCAGTGTAATAAAACACTCATTCCCCATCAGGATTACTTGCAATGTTTCAAGTTTAAAATTTTTCCTCAGTATGGTTTCAGAGATACAAAGGTCCAAAGTTTTTCTGTTTTCCAATATGGCTGCTACACCACTTGACCTATGACATCATAATTATCATTGAAACATTATACATGAGTAGTCGCGTCAATTGTGAAAATTTCGTATCAATCCGATAAGCGGTTGCGGAGAAAAACATGAAAGTTCTGTGCGGACAAACAGACAGACAGACAGACCCAAATGCAATACCTTCTCTGAATCCTTCGGTGAGGGCAATAAAGCTCCAAATGACCATATTCTGTTCTCAAGGCACATAGACAACAACAACCAACATAAATTTATTGATACTAGCAGGCGGTCCAGCCCCGACGGACGAAGTACCCTTCTCGCCCACCTTCGGCGGGCAATGTGCTGCGTGCGGAACATTCTTGGAAATGCACCTCGTAATTTTTGAAAGATATTTTATTCATCACAATACTTGTATCATACTCCACAATCATAATTTTGAGGACGTTCCATGATGTTATGAAGAAGATCAAGAAAGATAAGGCCAAAAAAAAAAATGTTGCATTGGCGTAACCCGCCCGACCCTAAAAATTCCGCCGACCCTACGTTTTTTTTTTGTTTTTTTTTGCTATAAAAAAAAAAAAACGATAAATTTTGCCGACCCTATTTTATTGCTATTTTTGTTGTTTTGCTATCGTTTTCAAGTATCTTGTTTATTGCGATCGCAATCACAAAAACCCGGAAGTGTTTCGGACAGAACCCGCCGACAAAAAGGGTGGTACTCGAGCCGGGGGAGATTTTGGGAGGGATTTATTAGGAAAAAAAAAAAAAAAAAAAAGATCCCGACCGACCTACCCTATTTTTCAGTGACCCGTTACGCCAATGCAACATTTTTTTTTTGGCCTAATTTGCAACACCGGCTACTACCAAAAGGTGGTGATATTTCCAGGTGGTGGGTTTGAGGTCGGGCCGAACAATAAACCAACACAAGGCTCTTCCGACCCGATAAATGCATCATGGCATTAAACGCTACGAGCGCATGCGTACCGCTTCGCATCCTGCCCGGATAGTTTCAGCAGCATACACTCGAGTCGATTTTAAAGAAGCGGGACACATGCGCTCATGGCATTAAACGCCATGATGCTTTTATCGGGTCGGAAGGGCCGAGTTTTAGTGTGTGTGTATATATATATATATATATCTAAAAGCTCCGAAAACACTGAATTTTATTTTTTTAAATGATAATGTTTTCTTGTTCTGTGCATTTACATGAAGGCACCTTTAAAAACATTTCACATTTTATGCTCAACAGTTCCCTATCTGTTCAGATTGTGGCAACTTCTGTTTCAACCAAATTTTTGTCTCTATTTGTAAATGTTACAGACATTCCACGACAGTGTGCAAACCTGCGAGCACCACAATTACCTTGTCTATCTTTTTTCGCGCCGCCTGTTCTTCTCTGCTGGGCGTCTCGCTCTCGATGGTGTAGGTGCCCGCATCGCTGTGCTTATCCTCTTCATTTTCAGCTTCCTCGTGATTCTTCCTGTCCTTTTGCTGGTGCTCATTTTTCTGCAGCACAGCAGCAACATTTCTCAAAGCAGTTTTCCCACCGTCCTTTTTGTGGTCCCATTTTTTGGAACGACTGTCCGCACCATGAGGCGGACGACTATGGTGCGAACCCTGCGAGCCAAACGGTTGACGCACGTCGTACGAGGAATCCTGTGGCGTGCGAACAAGCGAGCGTGAGCGTGCGGACGGGTGTGCGACGCAAGGCTTAGTGGAAGGTCCAGGCACAAACGTTGCCGCGGTGGCCGAGCCCAGAGTGGCATCTCGGTGAGTGAAAGAAGCCGACCGACGCTTACGCGGGTTTTCAGCATCAAAGAAATCAATGGTGAAGGCTCGAGCTGCTGGTACAGTCTCGACAGCATGACTTCGCTGAGCCACATCATCGCCACGAGTCGAGTCAACTAAAGGAGAAGCTGCACGCAAGACCAAACGACAAACATAATTTGTCACGTCATTTTCAAAACCAATGAGTATCAGGCAATAAGAAAGATAAAGATAAAGTTGTAAGAGTCAAATTAGTCATATCATTTGAAGACGGAAATAGGAAGGAAACACGGGAAGGGTGAGCAAGAATAAAAATCTTGAATTCCTACTCATTGAAACTGTGTGGTTAGTGGGACACCTTGGTGATTAATAAAGGGATAATGAACGAACAACTGCAGATGATGCAAGAACTTAGCAAGTTAAACGCTAATAACCCCTGAGCACACGTGCAGTTGAGCTGAGATTGGTACAGTACTCATACCCCAACATGTCGAAGAACAACAGAGCAAAAGGAAAGTTGTTCTACGACAAGTCAACAGACTCAGGAGAATTTAATACTCCACTACTAATTTGTCACAGATTTGAGAATGATAATCAGCACAAAAACAACAACAACAAGCAGCACCTCAAACTAGCCCATCTTAGTCCACTGGAGGATGAAGGACTCCCTCGCAGGATCAGCATCAAGAAAATGACCACATGTCCATACAGGCGCAGCTGACACTCATGGACTATGCAGGTAACAAATCTCATTCGAGTCTCTCTCAGTAACCACTCATTGGAGACAAGGTACGACCAGCGATAAGCAAGGATTCTCCGAAGAGACCTGGTACCAAAGGAATTAAGTCCCTGTATCAGATCCCTGATCAGAGTCCAAGTCTCACATCCAGAGAGCAAGAGTGGAAGCACCAAGGACCTGAAGACTCGGACTTTTGTCGAAACGCACAGGTACTGGCAGCGCCATACCCCATGATCCAGTGAAGCCGTGAGTCCCCAGGCCCGACCCAGACGTCTACCAAGGGAAATTAATCTGTCTGTGACCTCAACATCCTCAACACAAACAGGCACAGACAGGACAGCAGCATCCAAGATGTCATTGAAAGCCTGGATCTTAATTTTCACCAAGGAAACCCATAATCCCAGTGGCTCAGACTCCTCATTCAGCACCTCGAGGGCCCCCAAAAAGGATATCTAGAGTCTTCACAAAGATGACTGCATCATCTGCGAAATCAAGGTCCGAGATCTTGACATTCCCAAACTATTCACCGCAACTTGATCTCTCTGACATCCTCCCTAGAATCCAGTCCATACAAGTGCTGAAAAGTGTGGGGGCAAGTACACACCCCGACAAACTCCAGTAACAACTGGAAATAAGTCGGAGATGGTACCACCACACTTCACAGCACTCTCAGTGTCAGAATAGAGTTCAGACATCAGATCGATCAGTTTTGGTGGCACCCCACGATGACCAAGAAGATGACCAACATAGGCTGCATGCATCCCCTGCCGAAACTCTCGTCTGCGTTCAGTGAGGACCCGGAGAGCAAGGATACGGTCAATTGTTGACCTCTTTGGTGTAAAGCCTGACTGCTTTGAACGCTGGTGCTCAAGCAGATGGTGGCAAACCCTATCAAGACTTATGAGCAAAGACGTAGCCTGGCACTGAGAGCAGCAACACCCCTCGATAGTTGTTGCCGTCTTGGCGATCACTCTTCCCTTTCCAGAGAGGGACAACAAGGCCCCTCTTCTCGTCAGTTGGGATGATGCCTGTGTTCCAGGCAGAGCAAAGAACTGCATGCAACGACACGAGTGCAGCATTTCCACCAGCCTTGAGAAGTTCAGCATGGATGCCACAGATCCCTGGAGCTTTGCCCTGTTTCAACTGGTTCACCGCAGCCTGTGTTTCCACAAAAGAAGGTGGACCACAGTTGATTGGAGGGAGAGCAATAGGGATCGTAACATACCTGACATCCAACTCAACAGCTGGTGGATCAGCCTGGTACAGCCGCTCAAAGTAAGTGGCCCAGCGGGCCTTCACTTCGGACTCCTCTGTCAAGAGTCTACCACCCTATGCTCTAACTACAGTATATCGAGGGATGGGCTTGGATGAACGCAATGCGTGAAATTCCCCTGTAAGCGGGATGAGAATCACCTGTCCACAGGTGATGCTCTTCCACTCACAGATTCCTCGCACATAGACCTCCTTGTCCACCCAAAGTGCACGTACAGTTTTACGCCTTAGCTCTGCCATTCTGCCTGGCCCTGAGACTCTGGTCAATGGTATCCAGTGTCCCTTGAGACAAAATTCTTCTTCACCTTACGGTGAGTTCCCAGACATCCACCGGCAACATCAAGGACGGTGGTCTTGAAGGCACTTCACAACTCTTCAGGATCCCCCAAAGCACACAGATCCCCAAATCTCCACTCGGCTTGTTTGCAAACTCCTCAACTACCCTCTCATCATTGAGCTTACCAACATCCAGAATAGGTTTGGATGGTACCATTCTCTTGGATTTGAGCTACAACTTCAGAGTTGCTGCAACAAGCCTGTGGTCAGTATTGAGGAACTGAGCATTCCGGTGGACCCTGCAGTTCTGGATCATCCTCCAGCGACCATCAACGGACACATTGTCAATCTTCTTTGCCACACCACCAGTGTTGTAATACCAAGTCCAGCGATGAGCCTGGCAATGAAACCATGAACCAGCCACACAAAAGTGCACGACTTCTTACAAAGTCAGGAACTTAGTGCTATTCTGGTTCACAGTTCCAGACCCATGAAGACCAACACACGTCTCATCACCATCCCTTTCAGTTACAGCCAAAATATTGAAATCCCCCAAGACTAGAAGTGTATCTCGTCTGGGGCACTGATCAACCACAGACTCGAGCGTGGCGTAGAATGCGTCCTTCACGGTGAGATCACTCGCCTCAGTCGGAGCATAAACAGAGACCATGGAAATGACACCCAAGGAGTGACGAATCCTGAGTCTCATAATACGCTCGTTGACCGGTGTTACCTCAATTATCATTGGGGTCAGCTTATTGGATACAGCTACAGCAACTCCTTGGGAATGGTAACCATCAGAGTGACCAGACCAATAGTAGGTGTAACCACCCACCATTATCTCGCCGCAATCCGGTCTCCGAACCTCAGAGAGAGCTGCAATACCAATGTCCAAACGCTTGAGTTCAGATGATAACAGAGACAGGTGATCATCCTCTCTTCGGGATAGGACATTCCAGGCACCCACCTGAAGGGACAGCCTCAGGTTAACTCAGCACCACTCCGACACACTCTCCCGCAATCTGACCCGGGAATGTTACCCCGTGGTTTCCCTCCTATCATCAAAGATTGGGGGTCCCGAAGGCGTTGCCCCAATCCCGTCATCCGCTGAGCTGCCCTGCGGAGGGAGGCTGCACAGGAGGTACTCCCACGGAGTGGGTTTTCAGATTTTTTTTGTGCTTCTGGAATGTTTTGCGGAATGAAGGGTTTTACGGTGGTCGGAGTGCAAACCTTTCCACCAACCTCCTTATAAAAATAACCCAAATGCAGGAGAACGTCCACAGACACAGTTGGGCACTAGATATGGATGGCCGTTGGCTCACAAGGAGCTCCTCCGCCTTTTGACAGGTTTTGTTCTTCATCCTGCTGGGTGTCCATATCCAAACACCCTCCTCACCAAGAAACTTGGTGGGGGAGACGGTTTAGTCGCCGACAACCCGATCATGGTACAGGTTAGTAGAGGTTAGTACAGGTTTACATGATACCTGTAGCAAGTCACAGATCTAATCTGACCTGACACCAATACATTTGGGAGGGGGGGGGAGAGTCAATTGTTTGAATACATTTGTGTTCTACAAAAGGGTATGTTCAAAGATTGAGTATTTCTGAATTGAATACAAAATCGCAAAAAATTAACTTTCAATTGACATGAGAAACAATTAATAAGCAAGATTTCACAGGTAACGTCGGTCCTTGCTATTATTTCTAACTATTCTATCAATACAATAAAAGGCGGCATGCGTCTGTCCGTGTGTGTGTGTGTGTGTGTGTGTGTGTGTGTGTGTGTGTGTGTCCGTGTGTGTGTGTCGCTTTATTTTAAAAGGTTCCTGCTGTTGTAGAATAATAATAAAAATGGTACAGGGTGAGAAACGGTACCCTGTCACTGACTGTAGGGTGGTCAACACAATCACTTTACGGCTAATGTGCTACTTATATTAAATATAGCATTGTTCCCGATATAGAATACGAAGAACATTACCTTTGTACTCGATATAGCTAGATAATATAATTTGTCTCTCTTCAAATCCCATTTACAATGCTCTCTCTAAACAAAGGTGTGGAACTTGAATTGTATTTTATTCTGAAACTAGAACGGCACTCTTCAGCGTTGCCAGATATGCCTCTGCCCACTTTGTGACATCATTATCGGTACTTGTCCCAAGTTTGATTAAAATGCCTGAACCCAGATTTAAAATATTAAATAATTTTGGCTGCCAGACCATGCGTAAGATCAGGTTGAAATATAAAACATATATTCCCAATCACCACGAGATCATAATTGTGAAGTTTGGCCTCGATCTGTTGAGCTGTTTCAGAAGATTTTTGAAGGTTTTTATGTTAAAAAAAATAATGGCTGCCGAATCTTGTGACCGATGATGTCATCAATTCCTCCTCCTCCCCCCCCCCCCCCCCATACAATTTAGCCCTAGATATCCCTCAAAATTTTTCATACTGATCAGATAAAGCATTTGACGTATGCATTTAAGACATCACAACGAAGTCACCTATGAAATCATCAAAAAATATATAAAATCACACTTATTCCCCATGGGGAGTACTTGCCATGTACAAAGTTTAAATTTTTTCCATGTAGTGGTTTCAGATACAGAGGTCCAAAGTTTTTCATTTTTTATCCAACATGGCTTTCCAACCACGTGACATATGATGTCACAATTATCATTAAAACATGAGTAGTTGCACCGATGGTGAAAATTGTGTCAATCGGATAAGTAGTTGCAGAGAAAACAGAAAATTAGCACAGATGTACGTACCTGTACGTACGGACAACCCGAAAACATAATGCCTCTGGCGACTTCGTCAGCAGAGGCATAAAAATGGCCTTGGCTACATTCATCATACAAGTTTCATTTTGAACTTTTCTTTCGAACGGAGATTTAATGCTCATAGAAGTTACACATTGGGGGAAACAGGGTTTGAACCTGAGATCTCAGCACGATGAGCTATCCGCGCCAAAATGAAGGATGAAAGATTAACATGGTAATAAGACTGGAAAGTAAAACAAATGCAACACAAGTCAAACACAATACCCCTCCAATAAATAAATAAATAAATAAAACGAGGATATGTGTGACGCACACACACACGCACACACATCTTCCTACCCAAAACAAGCCCCATCGAACCTCTTGGAGCCGGTTTTCTTGCATCGTGTCTCCGCTCACTTGGTCTGCTCCGCACATTCACATGAGCTGCTTGGCCAACTGGTTCCTGCCGCTTGAGCCAGTCTTGTACCTTCCGATTGTATACGTCACTCACAGCACCTGCAACGGTAACCTTAATACCATCCTGGCCCTCAGCATCAACCGAGGGGCGGTGGGTTGGCTCAGGTGGTTTAGCTTGCGGCCGAGGTTCCGTTGGGAATCTGGAAGAACGTTCACGGAAAGAACTGCGGCTCGCCCGTACACCGCTGTCGAACTCAATCGTAAAAGAAGCATGGGTCTGGCCGGTCTGTGTGCTTGAGAAGTTGTCACGTGTGGGCAGCTCATCTTGAAGAGACTGTGAAGGTTGCGTCATGTCGGGAGGCTGCGACAGATGCTTCGGGTGCTGCAAGTCTTTCGTTGGAATTTCAAAGTAGCTCGGTTCACGACGGAAGGTGTTGCAGTCTCCAGAATGTTCTTTACTGGTTGCTGGGGAGGATTGATGGAGTAGCGGGTGGTGGTGGGGGGGGGGGAGGGTGCAAATCA